>NC_092630.1:52316944-52626062 GCF_039555335.1 Amphiura filiformis | reverse complement strand
TCTTCCAGGGATTGCTTTTCAAATATTTTGAAAAGCAGCAGATCATACTTGTAGTAAAGGAAGTTATGCAGCCTACACTGGCTGTCAGGAGTCCTATGTAATTCAGAAAGCTTAATTAAGCAAATGAACAATGTATGCATAACACTATCATTTGTCATTGTTCTTGATTACAATACATAACAATTGAAAGTGATTCTGAGCAACCTGTCAAGATGAGACTCACAAGGGAAACAGGTTGAACAATGAAAACTGACATAAAGGTTAAAACACCCTGAAATGATTGATAATGTAGATTCTCCGATCGTAATTAGAGTGCTATCATAGTGGAAAAGAGAGAGAAAAGGAAAATTGATACCGTTTAAATTTATGTTACAGGAATTATGAAAAGACATTCTGTTATGAACCCAGTATTGCATTTCAAGTTGTGTTAATCAAGTGGTATGAGATAGAAAGCAAGATGCTGGGTTCATTGACACATTTGTGGTACATTTACAGGTACTCTGGAAGGTTTCTTATGAAATATGAACTTGTGATTTGAAATTTAAGTCTGATGTATCATAAATGGGTAAACAGATCACAGATGTAGCTATCACCATGGATCACAATAGCCTCATCCCAGTGGCATAGTCCAATAACCTCAATTACATATCATTGTGCAAAATTTGACATCAAGTTGCAGAGTATGAGTTTTTGTACCCAAATTGACAAAGGTCATTCAATGACACATTCATGTATTGGGGTTAAAGAACTGTGCCCCTGATAGATGAGCATGTTGTGGATCCTAGTGAAATTTGTAAGTAAGTGTCAGGTCATTGAATTGAAAACTGCTTGCTGGACATGAATTTTGATATCCAGTGCTTTGTCACTATTGGTTTGCTTCAAAAGGTCATATATTTACAGATATTGGGTGTGCTTTAAAACACATTGTGTTAGTAAATGATTTGAGCATTCTAGTGGAATTTTATCTTGCATTACATGTGAAACGCAGCGAGACAGTTGTGGGGCACATTTTATTGCAGTTTGATTAAAATGGTTAGTACCAGAAAAAGGTGATACAGAATTGTTGAAAGGGCTGAGGTGATAAATATCGCAGCATGTATGTGGAATACTAGTAGTAACTCAACGTAGTGTCATATAAGGTAACCCTACATTTGCATGACAATTTTTTTAAGACACTGAAGTTATAGAAATAAACAAATAAAAAAATGAGTGAAAAGGTGAATACATTATTTTCAGATTGGGAATGTCAATTGAACACAAGTAAGACAGTCTCTTGGATGGCTAGTCAGAAAACAGCTGTATAGACAGGCAAAACAAATGGTGGCTCTGAAAAGAGCAGGTCAAACTGATAACCAAAATCTGGTGGCACTGAAAAGGTCCATCTAGATACCACCAATCACACTGTAGCTCAGTTATGATTGCACACATACATACACATGACATAGACATAGTGCTGGGCAATACATTCAAAAATTGTTTTCACCTATCGCCATGGTAATTAATCCTGCTACGTCACTACTGCGACACAAATAAATACATTCATTGCCTTGTTTACACCTGCACCCTGACATCATACATTATTCTCACAGACCTTTTCTCGTCATTTATTGTTTGCTTTATCTCTCTTGCTCTGCCTTACTTTTTGTCACTTACGTTTTTACCGATTTCTTTTCTTATTTACTCTGACTTGATTACTTAAATTCATCTTGATAGACGTAATTTGCCTTCCAATCAATTCAAGGAAGAACAGGTAGACTGTACCTGCCAACTTGTCCTCATCCAAGTCAGGAAGGTACACATACATGCCTGTCTAAAATTAGATTTTAATTCAATAAATGGCCAAATGAAGAATCGCACTAAGTGATAGCCAGATCTGATATAACAATGCATGCGATATTATCAGTTACTTATATGGCACATTTTACTTACTCCCAAATGGAACCGCATCATTTGATTTAAACTAGATAAAACATAAAGACAGATTGTGTGATGGTTAACTTGTACTGTTTATTATCATTAATCAATCAAAAGTGGGTCAAACATTAAACTATGAAAGGAGGGCACCATGATATAATCTAGCCACATTCGTAGAATATTACCATAACCTGAAGCTGACTGAAAGATGAGAACAATGAAAATGTTACTATATTTGTGCATTAATATTGTTGTTGAGAACATTCTAATGTCCGCTGGGAGAATGTGTAGGCATATAAAGACAAGATTAATGGTGACATAGTTTGTTATCTATCTCAATGAATGAGTATTACGAAGACAAAATTGATGCTTACATGCTGCCTCATTGTCTGGTTTTAAGGAGTAAGAATGTTATTATATTTTTATTCTAGCCATTAAGGGCTGGGGTATGAACGTTTGGACAGTATTTATTTTGGGACATTAGAGCACATCAGACATATCGAATTGCATTCTGAATACGAAGAATGTCCTTCTGATATCAAATAATTTTGATTTTTGAAATTACAATTTAATACACATTTTATGGCAAATCATTAAAATTGATATTTTTGATATTTAACAGTACTCAAGTAAACTTTACAAATCTGATGATTTCTACTTAAAGTGTATGTAGATGGGATGAAAAGCCGACGATCAAATGAAAATTTTGACCTTTCGTATTGAAGATATGGATTTTTTTCCCAAAACACAAAAAAAAATAGGTCTTTTGGGAAAAAATCCATATCTTCAATATGAAAGGTCACAATTTTCAATTGACCGTCGGCTTTTCCTCCCAGCTACATACACTTTATGAATATATCATTAGATTTATAAAATTTACTTCGAGGACTGTTATATATCAAAAATTTGAAAAATATTAAATTTTTATAATTTGTCATAAAATTTGTATTATATTGTGATTTTCAAAAATGAAAATTATTTGATATCAGAAAGACATGCTTCAGATTCAGAATGCAATTCGATAGGTCTGAGGTGCTCTCATGTCCTCAAAAAATACTGTCGAAGCATAATAAACGCTCATTCTAGATCCCTTAACAGTATTTTGTTTTTGCAACAGAATCGTTAATTTGCTCCCAGAATGGGTGTCTTCTGACCTCTTTGGATGTTGAGAGAGTTGCAGTACTGAAAGGGTAATCAGATATTTTTGATTAACACACAAATCTCTGCTCGTTGTCCCATCCTAAATGAGATGCCCATGAAAGATGCTAATTTTTACCACAACCTCTGAGGATATTTTGGCTCCTCTCCAGCACTTTCATCTCCTCCTCGATAAAGAATTTTTAGTACCAGGCTTAAATTACATTTAATATTAGTTATTGCACTGGTTGAGACATAGTGATGTGACATAATTGAACATAAGTAAAGAGATGGGTGCCAGATAAAGGTACGGTTTGACATAAAAATACCAGAATATCCTTGTTTTCCCTTGTCTTCTCTTTTACGGCGGTTAGCACAGAAAAACAAACTAGTGGCAAATGGTGGTCATAGACCACAAACCTAGCTGGGGCGTGTTGGTGTTGTGGAGGTATCTGACCCCTGCAAAATGTTCCAAATATGTTCCCCTGGTCATGAGGTTTGTTGTCACCGAGTTTGAGTCCCGTACTCCTTACAGATGTCCAGAAAATGCAATTTTAAGATTTGATCCCAGATGATCTTTGACCTGACCCCTGCAAAATGTTCCAAAAATGTTCGCCTGGTCATCAAGTTCGTTGTCACCAAGTCTAAGCCCGTACCCCTTACAGATGTCCAGAAAATACCTTTCTAAGATTTGACCTCTGTATGACCTTTGACCTGACCCCTGCAAAATGTTCCCCTGGTCATGAGATTTGTTGTCACTGAGTTTGAGCCCCATACCCCTTTACAGATATCCAGAAAATGAAATTATAAGATTTGACCACAGATAACCTTTGACCTGACCGCTGCAAAATGTTCCAATATGTTCCCATGGTCATTAAGTTTGTTGTTAGCGAGTTTGAACCATGTACCCCTTACAGATGTCCAGAAAATGCATTTCTAAAATATGACCTCTGCATGACCTTTGACCTGACCCCTGTAAAATGTTCCCCTGGTCATGGGATTTGTTGTCACTGGGTTTGAGCCCCATACCCCTTACAGATGTCCAGATAATGCAATTGCAAGATTTTACCCCCTTAATGACCTTTGACCCCAATTCTGTGTGCAAGTGATGAGCGCTGGGTAAAGCCGATGCACATGTGTAAGTGGCGTCATTGTGCTATGTAATATGTGGCAGAAGAAGCATTTTGAAGGTATTTGGTTATATACCAAAAATGCCCCTTTAATGACCTTTGATCCCAATTCTGTTTGCAACCTATGGGCACTGGATATAGCCGATACATATGTGCAAGTTACGTAATTGTAGGGTGTAACATGTAGGAGGAGAAGCATTTTGAAGTTTGTTGCCAGAAGAAGAAGAAGAAGAAGAAAGAAAGAAGAATCGGATAGCAAAACAGTACCTAGCTCGGGGGGTTGAAAACCCCCCAGCTAGGTAATGATGCATGTGACTATTGATCTAATCAAAACAACAAGTAAATAAAATGTAACAGAAATAGCTGGCTGAATACACAATTCAAATGAAGTTATCAATATTTTGTTGATATTGATTATCAGTAATAATTTCAATATTGTCATTATAGGTACTATATGCAGATATCGTGTTGAAGTGTGACTTTAGTTTTGAATGCATTGTTGTTGCAGAAGTTAATCAATTAAGGAAGCAATTATTTTCTAGATTCTCCAAAATTATTGTGAGCAATTGCAAAAATCCAAAGTCATACATTGTTAATTTGTTCACAAATGCAGGTATAATTTATTTACAACTGCCAGTAAAACAAAATATGAAGAGTTATTAATTTTGTATGTTGAAGCCTATCTACTGAAGATAACAAAAATGATACTGAATGCATACACATTATACAATAATTTACACACCCACCATCAATATCCGCCTGCACATTAATACACTCCCACACACAACCCAGGACCAAACTCAGCTAACTTTATGACCACAGTGAAAGAACATTTAGCGTAAACTACATTCGCACATTGTAGCGAGGTATTGTACATTTCGATAGTACATTGGTTTTTCAAAAACTTAAGATTATTCCTAATTGAAGGTGTATTTTAAGTCATGTTATGAAAAATTAGGAGTGCCTACCTTCCTCCACAAAAATTGTAAATGATAATATTCATGTGTAGGCATTAATTTTGTATATTGAAGCCTATCTACCGAAGATAACAAAAATGCTACCGGTTACACCCACCATACCCGCCTGCATATAAATACACTCCCACACACAATCCTTAGTGAGGACCAAACTCTACTTCCTGACCACAGAAAACCTGCAAAAGAACATTTAGCGTAAACTACATTTTCACATTGTAGCAGCAGGTTATACATTTAGTCCATTGTTTGTTTGTTTTTTCAAAACCTAAGCTTGCTGTATTGAAGGTGTATTTTCTAAGTCATGATATGAAAATTGGGTGTGTCCACTTTCCCCCACAAAAATTGTAATGGTAATAAAGTTTAGGCATTCATGTGTAGGCACATAACGTTGCAGTGAGAGTGCTTGAACAAAAGGTCACTCACCATTTGCCATTTCATTCTATGTTAAAATAAAATGTCAAAATTGATTGCGGTACTCATTAATTCTACTACACTGTATAAAATCATGTTTGTACCAGATTTTGCTTTGATTTTTGCCGCTGGCCTGGTTGGTACATTCAATTAAGGTCTTGTGATTTTCCAATAGCTTCTCATCATTAATCAGGCTTCTTTCATCACAAAATGAGGCATCCTTCATCAAAATGAGGGAGGCTTCCTTCCTTCATCAGGTTTCAATCCATGCAGATAATGAGATGCATAGGGCATCAGTGGAGCTTTAAGGTCGCCATGGTCATGGGCAGTGCTCTGTCCCTAGAGGGGTTTCATCAGAGGATATTAGTTGGTGACTGATGAGCCTTTTCAAAATTTTGTTCTTTCTTGGGAAATTATAAATGCCGCTGTCTAGTCTTTGTTTTAAATCTGATATTGTTGATGACTTAGTGGTTTGGTAGTGATGCATATCTAGCAGTGACCCATGTCATTTCCATCTGTAGCTTGAGATTTGCTTCAAATACATGTTCGTTAAGGGTATGCATGTAGGCCTACTTTGTTACATAATTTTATCTGTTTGTTCCTGTCTTCTTTACTAATGCAGTCAATCATAAGAAATAAATACCTCTGTTTGGAAAACAATCCATAAGAATTAAATATGCAAACCTATATTCTGAATAAAATAATTCTGCTCCAATAATCCTCCCCCCCCACACACACACTCGCATTCACATGATATACCATTTAATAATAATAGTAACCAAAATGGTAACCTGAGCTTTATTCCTTTTTAATTGAAACCAATCCTCTTACATCCCAAGCAGTACGATTTTACACCTCTCCCACTTATTGTTTTAAAGAAAAAAAATATCCGAAGGGTTACATTTCAGCACATCACATCAAAGCTCCCATTGGGCACCCCGTTCCTTTTTTAAAGGAATTTTTATTTAATCAAATATATAATAGGGGAAAATCATCCTAGTACATAGCCATACGCAATGCGTATTACACACTAGGTCTTTTTTCTAGGGCTTCTTTTTAATTACAGAATAAAATGAAAACCTATGGGGTAATTCTGCAAAAAACAAAAAATAAAATGCAATTAAAAAATAATGGCCATGATTTTGCAAATGGTAGTGACCAGTGACCACTGCACTGACCAGATTCATTGACCATCATGAATCTGCATGATGAATAAACAAAACAATTGAAACCAGGTGGTATAATAAAAATCCAGTATTTCATCTCAACATTATTAGAAAATAACATTCAAAGAATCATCCAGGCTTCTGATTCTGACTATTGCGGTCATTGTTACCATGGTAACAGCATTGATTATAAAATAAAATGGATGGCATTGTTTATCAAACAAGACCTGATCAAACATTGATATGGCATGAGGAATAGAAAATCTAATACGAGAATTATGTGGAGCAATAAGTCCTGACCGTTTCTTTAAAAAAAATTAGCACTTCTATGAATAAAGTCAATACAGTTTTTTTCTTCTTGATAAACATTTAAATGATACGAAGCTCATTCAACTTGGGTAAGAATATCTTGCTCAAATACTTCAAATTAACACCAAGAGTAATTTGCTGGTGTATAATATGTGGAGCAATAAGTCCTGACTGGTTCTGTTAAAAAAAATAAAACTTAGCACTTTCATGAATAAAGTCAATACATTTATTTTCTTGATAAACTTGCTAAATAATATGAAGCTCATATGAATTCAACTCGGGTAATTATAAGAATATCTTGCTCAAATAGGCAATAGCGAGTTTCAATTAACACAGTAATTTGCAGGTGTTTTTTTAAATTGGTGTCAATGACCAAACACAGAGCATACAGATGGAATGAACTAGGCCAATGCATTTCTCACTTCGTCAATCCAACTTGTTTCTAGCATTTCGGCCCACTTTGTGATGATGACAAACTGTTGAAATGAACGAGGTGAATATCCACATCAAAGTGACCACAGTCTCCAGCCTCCCATTCAGATTCTATTATGTGTTTAAGATCATCCTCAGGCAGTCGGGTTATGCTCAAAAAGTGAATGAAGGCAAAAAAGGCAAAAGGGGTTGAAACTGATCAACCAATATTGCTTGAGACTTACCAAATGGCATGGTTGTGGGGATACTTTAAGGTATATTTAAGCTGCATATAATCACATGTGTAATATTTCCTTCCCCAGATAAACCCTTCATTGTGTCGGAATGCTGAAGCCAATTTCATATGAAGTAAGCTAAATGTAGGCTACAAGTAGGAGAGGGATGTGTATTTGGACCCAGTACCCGTTATGTAAATGAAGCTAGAAGGCCCTATATAGTAGGCATGTAGGTAAACGAAAGTAAGTCAAATCTGCAGAACGTTTTCTTTGAAAGCTCAATTTGATGAGCTTTCAAACTGCTGAATACAAAGTAAGGCATGTGTTATTTTTATATTGTATTTTCTGAACATCTAGTGTGACCTGGAAGTAGGTGACAATTTGTAGAAGTGTCATGAAAAGACTTCAGAGTGAGAAATAGGTCATGCATTTTAGATGTTTCAAGTTACAAACCAACAAATAATCAAATATCATTTAAAGATACCATAGCACAAGAGCAATAACATGTACTGAAATTAAAACTTATTTACTTCACAGGTGCACATCAGGTTTGGTTTTACAACTTTATTAATTTTGAAACTTTATATTTTTGAAATCTTAAGAAGACACTTTTTGAAAGAAACATTTTATGTTTTTGCTAAAGGCAAGTTTCAACTATTGAATCAAATTATAAAACACAGAAATCTGTATTATGGCATAAACTTCTTGCAAAATTCATAAAACATTATTTTACAGAACCCAAATTACAACCAAGGCATCAAAAATGTCACTTGTCTCAGAAGTGACAGATACTATTATTACTATATGATCGTGTTATATCGCATGATTGAAAATGAAAATAATGTATATCTATAGAGCATGTGCTGATGCATATTTTTGCTCCATCTATGGGCCCTTACCTCCAACTCTCTGTGTTTACAAATACACTTCAAAGTGGTGTGGAGAGAGGCTTGACCTCGCTCATGTTTTACCTAGATTTAAAAATAGGAGTACATTGGATGAAAAGTGCTGGGTTGTTGAACAGTTGAAAAAGCTAGATAGATCTTGAGGAAAAAGTCAAACATAAATATGGCTAGAGTAATTTCTGAGAGCTTTTGAAGGTCCTTCTATTATGGGAAACAAAAAGCAATTGTAAATACACCCCCCTTAGTTGGTACGTCACCAATCGGATGCATAGGTTAATGTGTCAGTGTCTGGATAAGATAAAGCAAAGTAAACTGGTACAGTCTCACTCCCGTGTATGATAAATATATAAAAAGTGGCATATGGCAACATTTCCCTTCAAAATATTTACTCTGATTAAGATTTTTATCAAATTGTTGAAAAGTTCTCCAAAACCACAAACCAACAATGCCGAAATCTTACCCCAGAGTCAAACCAATATTATTAGGTTTGACTTTCTAAGTATAAAGTAGACCTTTAGTATTCCACTACTAATAAGATTTGCTCTCTAGCTCTGTAGAAATGCATCAATAAAATCTTCAGTGCTTTTGGTTTCATCATGTAGTCTATAGCTTTTATTAAGGGTACCTTTGTAGTGGCTTGAGTTACTTGAAAGCAGATGCTCTCCTCATGAATAGCCTCCAAGAAATGACAATTTTCAATCTCAATCATGCCGTGTTTTCAAAAAGGCTGGCAGAGTGAGCATCGTAATGTGGCAAGGACAAGATGAGGACAGAAACAATCACATGTGACAAAGACGGAAATGTAGAAAAGAGTGCAATAACCGAAAGACAACACCAATAATTCAGCTGCTCTCTAACTAGTTTGAAACTACATATTTTCATACTCTACAAATTTCAGGCAATTTGGGCACTTGTGATTAGCCCATCAAAATAAGAAAAATTATACAATATACCTTTTTGAAATATAGATAAACATGGGATCTCTTAAATTATCATGTGTAAGCACATTCGTTAAACTATAGAAGTGAAAAAAGTTGTCTCATGAAAAATTTTGCATCCAAATTGCACACCGCCAGGCACAAGTCACCAGCAATGCATAATACAGACCTGTATTTCTAGATCATATTGCAGTATGTATCCCGCACCCTAGGCTAGGCCCCTTTCAATCGAAGTAGATGGTTAAAATGACAGGATTGATAATTAAGAGCTTTTGTCGCCACAGTTGAATGCCACGTTATGCCACTTACAGCACTTTAATGCAATTTTTGTACTCTTATATGATTTCACTCCTAGGGTTGCCCAAAAAATTGAAGCCACGCATCCATATATGATGAACTTCAACATGTAAATCTTAGGAATTCACTTTCCTCGGATTTTCGGTATGGGCTGTTAAATGTGAAAAAGAAAGCAATATTCAAATGCAATTTACTTGACGTCTTTTTCGAATAATTTAAAAAACATCAATCATGCCATTTATAAATTTGCAATTTCCTGGATTTCTTGCTATCTTCAGAAGATAACACTTTTGCCTTGGTGTTATATTGGTTTCTGCATGAGTTCAAAATAATCATGCAAAAGATACATCAAAGAGGGGAAAAGCTTGTTCAAGTATAAGATTTATGTTTTAAAGCTCCCATGTGCACCTAAGTAACTAAAAAAAAAAAAAAAAATTATCTTCCAGCTTTTTAAAATTTGAATCTATTTTGTATTATTAATGCACAGAAAGTTAAAATTCACAACTGATTTTTTTTAGGGGGTCATCTTTATTTTATTGTTGTTTTTTTTTTTTTGTTTGTTTTGTTTTGTTTTTGTTTTGTGTGTTTGTTTTTCACTAATGATTTGTTTAGTGGTTTCATAAACATTGAAGTAGAGCAACCTAAAATCAATTTTGAACTATACACATGTACCTCATTAGTCAATATTAGATGTACACTTCAAACATCCTGAGTTAAAATGACTTCCCAAAATGTAATATAAATAAATAATAAGATTAATTAATTTACAGGGAATCTTTAACATGTTCTTTTTCCATTCCATGTGGTGCTGGATTTACAAGAATCTGCCTATCTGTCCCTGAAATGTGTGAACACGGAGTTGCACTACTATTTGAGATTAACCAAATTGCTTTTGCACATTTGGGATCAGACAAACAGTCAATTTCAAGTTTAGGAGAGAGCACAGATTAGTCTACTTGTACATTAAAGGGTTCTTGATACTCCTGTACTCTAGCAAATATTTCTTTTGAGCCATTGAATGAATGTAAATATCGGGTCCAAAATAGAATTTGATGTAATTAAACTTTGATCAGTTGCTGGATCTCTCTTTGTGCAATCAAAGAATATACATGTAGCAGCCAGGGAACACCAGTGAACAGATTGTGATGACTCTCAAATTCCCGGATGTTGTTACAAGGAGACAGCTAGCAAAGCTGCATGACCTTTTTAATAGTCATGTTTACTAGTTTTAAAAACTATGGGAAAAATCTATTTTGCTATACCTAAGTCACTTACTTGACTTCATTTGACAATTTAGACAATTATTCTTGTGAAATTGGGAGATAGGCTTTTATGACAGGTGTTCATAACAATATTAGCGGGTTCGTTGTCAGACAAGTTTGGAATTATCAGGGTAGCTCTGACTTCTTCTGGACAAAGTATCTAAGTATGAGACATGCAGGCCCCCGCTTGCCTACTGATGGCTCTGAAAAGAGCCGTTCACTTAAGATTGCCCTGTGTCAACAGAGAACAAGCAGACCTTGAATATCAGCTAATTTGAAAAGATTAGGTGGCTCTGAAAAGAGCTGTTCACTGAAGACTACCTCTTGTCAACAGTATGCAAGCAGTCTTGTTCTCTATTGGCAAGGGGCGGTCTTCAGTGATCAGCTCTGTTCAGAGCCACCAAACCTTTTTAAATTAGCAGTTAGTCAAGGTCTGCTTGTTCTGTTGGCACAGGACAATCTTCAGTGAACAGCTCTTTTCAGAGATACTACTTATTTACTTTTCTCTGTTGACAAGATGCAGTCTTCAGTCTTTTCAGGGCCACCAAAAACTTCTACATTTTCAGAGAGGCGAGGTCTGCTTGTTCACTGTTCACAAGGGGCAGTCTTGAGTGAACTGCTCTTTTCAGAACCATTAGTAGGAAAGGGGCGGCCTCATCATCATCGGTCGGCTGCAGAGTAGGCGACTACAAGCTTTCTCCAATTATTGCGATCTTGGGCGGCCTACATGTCTCATACTTTAAGGTACCCTGTCCTGAAGAATTCAGAGCTACTGACAAAAGCTTAACAGTTCTCAAAGTGTCCGACCTCGAATTATTCTTTTGATTTAGCTACCCCACTAATATAGTGAGTGCATGCAGAATTCAGCATTGTTTTTACCTGACACTGCACTGGCACTTCAGAATTTACACTAAATTGGGAAGACATGTGATATTTTTGACCGGGATTTTTGACAAAAGGAAAAAGTGTATCTTGTGATTAGTATAAGTGAACAAAAGAAATGCCAAAATGTCAGTAAACCTCTTGATACAATCCCTGGGTATAATAATTAGCAGTATCATAATGAGCTGCAAATTGATAGGAATTAACACCTAACACCTTTAATAATATGCTCACTGCATCTGTAATGGATCCCGATTTCAGATCAGTGGATAATCCTGTCAAATGTTTATATACAAATGACATGAATACCATGTGTTGTATGTAATCATCTTACCAGCTATAATTATATAAAATGATGGATGAGATAATATAAAGTCCTTCAAACATTGTATCAATTGCAGGATGACACTCCCAAGGGGAATATGTCTGCTAATCAAGCATGAATATGTAATTATTCTATGTGGATATGAGGATGTGGTCTCAGTTCGCGGACCATGACGCCCCTCGAATAGCGTGTTCGAAGCAAGTGACCCATCCAGTGGTGGCACAATGGGGGAACAGGTGGGGGAAACTATTTTTCTTCCTACCCCCCCAGTTTGCCCCCCCCCGCCACTTTTGAGGCAGCAGAACCCCCAAAATTGCATACATTTCCACTATTTGCAGCAATTTTTGCAAAATTTGTCCATTTTGCCACACTAAAATTCACTTTGCCCCATGCCCCTGAAAAAATTCCTGGTGCAGCTACTGGACCCATTTATTTATGTGTCGGACTATCTCCAGAGGCATAAATAAAAATGTAAAAACTACCACACATGAAATTTTAAACCAAAAAGCAGTTCTAAAATAAGATCATTTTGGAAAGCCAGCAAACTACTGTAAAAGTGAAAGTTTTTGTGGAACATTAATTTTTTATGGTTTTCACTCTCAATGCAGCTACCATGAAATAAGATAATGCAAATGTTCTTTTATGTACATGCCTTAGTCTATTTAAAAAAAATTGCAAATAAATTAAAAAACAAGGAAAGTAATACAAAATTGGCAAAGCGTTTTACAATGTGTGAAAATTATCATTTTTATCATACAGAGATCCAATGATTGAATGAATAACCTGTAATAAGATTTAGAGAGATGCAATGACTGAAGAAGCTCAACACCATCTTTAGATATAAGAGTGAAACCATTAGCATAAGATAATTAGTATTATGTAACTTGCAGCTTGTGAAAACAACAGTTATATTAGACATGTAATCTCAGATGCAGTATCGTTGCATTGTGTGAAAGAATATCTGATGTAAGAATGTATTGGTCAGACAATCGGATAAGTATTACTGCATTTAGCCTAATTAGTGCCCCAGTCGCTGACTATGTTCTGAAAGTCAAATTTTGCAGCCATTAAAACTCAATCTGAACATGATCTGAAGATGATTTTTCTGTAATTTTAGTCAACATTTTTGTACCCAATTACACACATTATTATGTTTTGATGAAATGATAATGATAAAATTGGATGCTTTACGCCCAATATTTATTGGTCTCGCTATGAGTTTTAAAATATTGGACTCGACTATGTCTCGTCCAATATTTTAAAACTCATAGCTCGACCAATAAATATGGGCTCAATCGATTCAATTTTATATCAAACATGCACAAAATGGAAGCACTATTAGGGAAGGGACGCTAATTAGATTTGTCTAATGCTGAAGTATGACCTGAAATATGTTCTTTAAATCCATGTATCTGCAGGTTCTGGGTCAAGGATCTGGATAGGCTTATATGATCAGTAAGAACAGATCAGAAGAACAGCAAAGAGTGACAGATGAAGTGTTAGAAAACTCTGTCTGATGACAGTTAGCGAGATCTTCTTCACTATCTATATGGTCTGATATTCCTTCATGTCCCTGGTTATAAATAGGTCGGAAAAGGTCCTGGGAATGGTCCTTCTGAGGGAGGGGTGGGTCCTGTGAGCAGGACCACAGACCCTAAATCTCACTGCATTTTCAAATGGAAGCCGGCAAACCTCCTCTACTGAAATTTTAATATAGCACAATTGCTCTTCTACACACAAGTCTGAGCAAGCAACACAGTATCCAGACGGTGTTAAAACTGTTCACACATTCGAAGGACTAGGCGGTAGGGTAGGTGTTTAGGTGGATACTACAAAATGCTTGTCTGAAATGAAGTATTCCCAGAATATTCGCACATGCTGTTTCATCCTATTTATTAATATGTGAAGCTCAAGTTCACCCAGGACTGAGTTCACAGCATCAATATATCAGGGAAGTAATTGCTGCAAATGTTATCAAGTTGAAACATTGCAATCATGGAAATGTGCCTGCAATTGCATGATTTGTTTACTAAGTACAATATTAAGGTGGGGTGCTCTCTCCAAGAAGAAGAAAAGGTGCATTGACATATTTTTCTTCTCCAGAATCGTCAAATTTCAATATCTTAGTTATGCTCCACTTGTTTATGTCATTCATTTCTAGGTTAGCATTATTTGCTATAAATAAATTGTCATTTAGGGATGCGAAATTAGTCATGAGCCATTTTGGGTGTACATGTTTATTAACAGGGCAAATGCAAGATAAAAATGTAAAGAACATGATTTGGGAAAATTAATATTTTCGAGGAATAAGGATGAAAGGTAGGTCTATGTACATCAAAAAATAACTATGCATTCTTTATGCATCTACATGTATACATTTAAACAACTTATTATTTCTACCATGCACATTTGAAAAAGGAATTCATGTTGTCTGTGATTGCTGTGACCCTACTGACCTCACATTTTTAGTCTGATTTAGTGGAACCTACTTTTAACACTTCCCTTCATTTGATACATGTAATACAGTAAGAGACTAGTAAGCAGTGGCATGGCTTTGGGGCATCAGCCCCCAGATGTTCTAAAAATATATGCAAAATCTGCCCATATTGGGTGCACCCTGAGCCCCTGGGGTTGTCAGTTTCTGGACGCGCCTATGGTAAGGATGGTCTTTCTGGCACCAGTGGCTCAGTACTGTCTTGAGTTAGGGAGGGCCCTCTCTGGCAAAGTCTCTGCACCATTGTACACAGCAGAGCAGAGTCAGCAATCGATGCCGGATCATGGATGCACTCAGTGGGGGCACCACGGGGGGCAAATTCCCCAGTCAGAACTCTTGCCCCCTGTTCCCCCCAAAAAAAAAAACACAAAATTACTGAAAAATTCCACTTTTTATGCGGTAAAATTGTTGATTTTGCCCCCTGAAATTCACTTTTCCCCTATGCCCCCCCTGAAAAAAGTTCCTGGTGCCCCCACTGGATGCACTGTTACTGTTGCAGGAGGAACTGTGAGAAGGATTGATAGGGAAAGTGATTGCAGAAAAGCATGTAGACTACTTCACATTTGCCTGCATACTTGAAGACGAAACAGGATAAGCCAGGTCAAAGGTGAAACATGATGTTTTCTCATCATCATGTAAGAAGTGTTGTGTGGTGTGAAAATATATACTTGTTTTTATGTGCTATTTGTGTTCTGAAGCATTCTTGCATTTGTTGAAATTTAAAATAAGGAAATGACATCACTGTTCCAGATCTTGGAACAATTTATAGTTTTAACACATTTCATCAGGGATGGTCTACTATCACATCCCCGATTTCATTACAATGAATATTACCTTACTACATGTACTAGTTCAGCACTTCATGTGCCATGAGTCAAGAAAGAAGAGCAAATATTTAAATTACGAAATACAAGCCATAAATGATCTCATTCCCAATGCCAAAGCTGAATGACCCCCAATACACAACCAAAGCAAACTTTGACCTCAACTTATGGAACATGAGTTTTGTACCCAACTCATCTTAAGGTCATTCTTTGAGTGTGGAAGTATATTGGGGTTAAGGAACTGTGTCCTAGAGATTGTGATCCTAGCGAATGTGTTGTATAATTAGGGCCTCTGGATTCATCGCAAAATTGATTCTGTCTATCAAGTTACAACTGATATCATTGCGATCAAATGATCATGCATATCAATTAGCTGTTTAGGTTACGTACATATTAATTACTGATCAATCACAGCTGAAATTTGAATGCATTGTTTTTGAGTGGTATATATTCGTAAGTTTGCTATAAGGGGGCTTCTGTAAGATAGCGGTTTCTCCATTGATCAAAAAGTCAATTTGCCGTTTGAATATAGCTTGGATCGTTCGTTGTATTCATTTATGTGTAATGTAGGCAGAGGTATTCATGGTGTTTGTCAGTTCAACATGGCTGCAAGCTAGTAATTTTGTTCAAATGCTATGAATAAACAATAAATTTATTTTCTGGTTTGGATGATATAGGATGATAGCATCTGCATTCACTACGGAAGGATTTAGCAATGCAAAGTTGCAATATTATATCTTTGTATGAATACAGCATTTATGAGACCGAAGTATTGAGTTGAGTAGCTGCCAATTGGCACATTGTGTAGTGAGAAGCATTCATGGTGAAGACTTGATATTCCGACAGGAGTTTGTGCAAATGTTTCCCATTTCTTCAAAGAGTTTTAATGTTCTTATCATTTATATGCATATGGGGACGGAAATTACGCCCCTTATATTAAGCGTTGGGATCTCTTTTATAGAATCCATACCATTCCTCTTGTGTGTCAGCTTATTTGTCTCAATATTTGAGTGCAAACACCGCTAGGTCATGCTCCTCTTAAAAGAAAACAGATAAAGAAAAGACATGAAAGTGGAAAGAGTTGATCATATTATATAACCCAGATTTTTCTCTGCTCATAACTTAATCAATAGGCCTATGTAATTAGCAACAAATACTAAAGCAGTCCAGGGTTATTGCATCGATTTTGATTTAGCTTTGTGATCTTTATTGCTCATTTTATTTTATCAAAAAATATTAAAGAATACAAGACCTGCACATGCTCCTACTGAACGAATTTTACTTTCACCAGGCTAATGGGCACACTTACAAATTTGCGAATTATGCAAATGACTTCTCCAGAATGTGACCTATCACCTTTTAATGCAAAAGGCGGCAGCTTTTCCACGTGCAACATTTTATCAGTCATAGGGTGATAATAAAGTAGTATCATGAAGTAAATTGATGGGAAGATAAGAAAGCCAGTACTGAATACAGTGCCAGTATGCACATGCATTTCTCATCATCTAATGTTTTGTTGCTTAGAATTTGAGATGAGCACATTGATGGCACAACAGATAACCTGCCTGGCTGGCTGTATGACAGATGATATTTGTGAGAACTAGCAATTATGCAAACCCCAGAGTGCAAACCCCGGCTGCACAAAGATGGTTTTACAAAAGATGTTCTTGATTTGATTTGAAACAAATGTTGCTGCTGAACCTAAAAGTGTGTGTAATGTTTCATAGGCCACACACATTCAACATTTATATTTTATAGATTATTTTTACTTCAATTCAATATATGGTAATATAAATTTATATTTTGTTATGAATTTCAGTCTGTGTATACTTCAGAATAACTTAAAAGCCACATGTTATAGTTTTGTATTGAAATTTGGAAGCATTTTTCTTGGACAGAGAATTCGAAAGCATTTATTTTATTTTACCATACAAGTTTACACCAGTTAATTGAGAGCATTCATTGGTTTACTGTATTTACGCTCTTTATAATGTTATTGCTTGTCTATATACAAAAGCCAGATAAAACTTTTGCTTGCATTGGCTTCATATCTGCGAGACCGTGAAATTGAATGAAGGTGATTGCATAATATCGGAATGTCAAGATAAATTGGAAGTGAATCTCAGATTGACATGTACTTTTTAAACATCACCTACATGTACATTTTGTATGTTTGGATGCAGGATGTTTGGCAAATGTTGAACTCTGAGTCTTCTCCTCTCAAACCAAATTACCAACTTCTTGGGTGAAACACCCCTTTCAGACACCTCCTGCGTATTGATAAAGAGGTTTTGGCTCCTGTTTTGGACATCAGTATACTTCATTTGGGCCTTTATTTTGAAAAATATACCAAACAGGGGCCAGGCACATTCCCCTTCAGACACTGTTCTTCCCGGCCATTCTAGTAAAAGGGGCAGCAAAAATTTTGATTGTGCCCCACCCCCTTCACAAATTCCTGGATCAGCCACTCCCCCTCCCCATACCAAAAAATGTTTTGAGTGGGGAAGGGGTGCCATATTCCAATAAATTACAAGTCATTTTAACACCTCCCCTTAAAAGTGCACTTAGCACATCACTCAAGATGGTGATCTGTCAGTTGAGATTTGGATTTACAAAGGATTTCAGTGTTCCATGTAACAGGAGGCACCAGGGATCAAGTCTGAGGTAATTTCAGAATGCCATTCCCATTAGTCATGGCTTCGGAATCTACCCTCAAATGGCCTCTGTCCAAACTTTTGTGGCTCAACCATAGGTATTAGAGGAATGGCTCAACTTTCATGTTGTCACCTCGCTGGCAGGTCAATGTAGACTGTTGCTAATGTTTTTGTAACCCATATTCGCCGTCAACATGACTAAATGTATTGTTCTTTGGTTCATAGTTGGTTTTAGAGATCAAGTCCAATGTTAACTACAAAATATTTCCATCAACCTTTCAGCACATTGTTTGGAACATTTTGGAATGAGAATTGGTATTTAGGGATAAATGTTTAAAAATAGGCAAGTTGTTGGCGCCTAAATACACCACACTATGGAATGGAGCTGTATACCTAGGCTGTAAAATCATAGACTAAATGATCCATATCCTCCACATGAACACTTAAAATTCATAACATTTTTCTGCTGCAAGTACAAATGTATAAAGCTCCCAGTTTAACTTTGAAGATGCTATCTGTGATATAAAAAAATCCCTTTAAAAGGGAATGCTGGCTCCAATTAAGAAGATGTCTTGCATGATTATTAGTTTTAATGGTTGACTCTATCAGCATGTTTCTAATGAGGGTTCATGTGCTGTGCTGTGTATTGGCGAGTAACCTCAAGAGGTAGGCCCTAGATCGTGCCAGATCAAAGCTTGTGATCCTCACAGTAGAAAGAAGTCTTGTGATCAGTTGCAGGGTAAGGATACGAAGTCCTGCTTGATAGCTATTTCAACCAGGGATATTCTACTTGTATAGTAGGTCTAATGTAGTAGGTTCCTTCATTCTGATATTATAAGTCTGTAAATTGCTGCATTATATGACACTGACAGAATGTGCAACCCGCATGAAGTAAAATGGATATGATTTTATCCACTGGTAAAATTGCAGCTAACTTTTGAATAAATCCCTGTCTTTGCTTCTAAATGGTACATGTATGATTTGTTTGCTGAACTACTAACATGACTAATGTGCTATGTTGTTTACATTTGCTGGCCTTGCCTTATATTATGATGTTGTACTGGTAAAAATAACATACACATTAATGCTTGTAAACATACCTTGTGTAAACTGATGTTATGAACACTTATTTCTAAACCATAAAAAGTGTTTTTGTTTTTTCTCTCAATAAACCCATAAGTTATTATTTTAAGATACATTGTAGCTGTAATTTGACAAATAGCAAATTCTTATACCAGTTCACAAATTCTCTTACCAGTTTAATGACAAGACATTTTACATAATAACAATATGGCTTTATTATTGAAACCTAGACTTCAAAGAAAATGTACATGGTTGAAAACCATGATTCCAAGGCATTGATATTGTAGACCAACTTGTAGGCCTGTTGTAGCACTGGCTTCTGTGCTGTACTCTGATACCTGTATGATGATTTTCCAACTGTAGGATAGTGCTCCCTTCGGTCGCTATTCGAGAGGCGTCGCGGTTTGTGGAACGGGGCTAGTTCTAGCCTGTTGCTGAAATACTGGTAATTGTTTTATTCGTCACTTCTAGACATTATGGGTCAACTAAAGTGATGATGCCACATACATTAGAACAATTCAGCCTTTGTTTAAAAGTACAATGTGAGAAACTTGTCAAATGCATATTTATGTTTCTGACTTTTTTTTTTCATTTCAATCTGTGAGATGAAATACTTATGTGATCCAATAATACATATTTAGAATGTTCAATGCAATGTGATTATATCAATGTTACGATTTGTAGACCTAGAATTTTAATCTCAGGTATGCATACTCATGCATGGTCATGGCATGGGTGTCAATCCGGGGGGAGGGGGGTCCCACCTTTTGGCAAAACCATTAATCCACTGTGCAGCTCCAACCCAAGAACCAATTGACTTCAAACTTGGTATGGTGATAGGATATGGTAGCCTGATGTGCTGTGGTTTTGTGTCATGTGTCAAATAGCATATTTATGAATATTAATGAGCTTATTTGCATTTTGTATATTATTTGTATTTACAAACCTTTGTTATTTACACACCTTTGTGTGGGGCCACCTTAATTATGGACCGCGTAATTCTAGTTTGTGCTTTTCAGCTACTTTTTGACAATTCAGGCTGATTGCCCCCCCTATATTTCAAGCTGGATTGGCGCTAATGCTCATGGTACTTGATGTGATTAATTTTTGTGATTGAGCAGGCCTGAGTGATATGCTTTATGATCCTAGGAGGTCATTCAGATCTAAACAAAGAGCAGATGACATAAAACCATTGGAAGAAAATTACCAAAGAGTAATTAGTGGTTTACTCATCCTCCAGTAACCATGGTAACATATTTTTGTGGGCTGTAATACTGGATTTATTCACTGAACTGGGTTGGTACGACTATTATGAATAATAAATTAGTAATTCTTTTTTAGTGGCCTTGGGAAGAGTTCCACTTGAAGCAACCATCAACAAAAGAGAGAGAGTAGGATAATATAAATCCATATAAGAAATTTTACATTATTTTGGATATGCTACAGTTTATACCGCTAATCTTTCTGGAAATAGACGATATTGTTAGAGAAAAAGTCCTGGGAAAAAGTATGAAATGGAAGGTGCACTGCTTGGAAATATTACTGAGGGTATTTTGTCATGCTTCATGCAAGACATACTGTATACAATGTAGGCCAAACCCAAGTAATGACTATGTACTTTTCTTTCTTTCCATGTTTTGTGCATGAAAGTGTGAAATCCTAAGCTAGGAAATATAAAATGCCTGCTGTACATATGAAATGAAGAATTAAATACCTTTGGCTCCATGGATACTGATACTTTAATAACCAGTATTACCAATTTTAAGGACAATTAGAGAAAATTTCTGGACAAAATATGTAACTGTTCCACAAGTGATCAATAAATAATTATGAATAAGCTTTTAGCATAGATCATAATAGGTTGGTTCATGAAAATTGCATATATCTTGTTACCCCTAGCGGTATGATAGTGTTGGCCGCTTACATTCGCTTTACTTGAGAACAAAGTATGTGTACTTACTTTTCTCCTACTTTCATGTTAAATCCTAGATGGTATTGGATATTAGGACAATTAATATTGGATATCGGATTAGTGGACAAAATTCATTTCGGTTGTTAGCACTATGTTTCAGAAATGTCAAAATCTACATTTTAATGTATATAATCTTATTCTTAGTGTTTCTTCTGGTTAGCAAATGACCGATTGTCCAATCAATGCGTAGGCCTAAATGATTGTCTGAGGGGAAAAGGAAAAGAAAAAATATACACTGTACTACATATATTTTTCTTTTGTGTATAAGTCTGAGCATGCATGTCTGGTTTTCTGTGAACATTGCCTTTTTACTGCAAACATTACATGCATCAATAATTTTTGTTGCTGTTTAGATGATAAACATGACTAGCATTTTTACCAGTAGAAATGTATACAATTATGAATTAAGGACTTACCTGGTACTGACTGACCTGGTAAATATCAACAATATACTTATATTATGTTACTTTGGATTGCTTCATGTAGCTAAAATGTCGGAGAAGAAAGCTTCAGTTAATATACATCTTGGCCTCATATCATAATAATTTATACGATAAGCAAAGCATGTTTTCTTATCAGATGCTGTAGGTTATGCAACAAGATAAATTGTATTTCATGATTGTAGCTACCCTGATTTATTATTATAATAAAAATAAATACTAAGGCCATCTTAATTAAAACCAGAGTCTCAAAAATGCCGCACACATTAGTAAAATTGTTTGTGCAATCCTCTTTGAAAATCAAGAAATCTTCTTTTTTATCAAAGAAGCAAAAATAAAAATGAACATTCCTGTTTGATTATAAGTTTTCAACAAGTTTTTTTTAACACAGTGAAGAATTATTTCAATGACTTTATTTGTCTACTAATTACTATTCCAACATTTGCAACAGTCATTAGATACTTTTGCACAAAATGCTTTTCCACTCCCAAAGCTGTACTGACATATAAAAAAACAAAAACAAAACACCATACATTCCTCATTAGGTTTACAATCTCTCACAAGCTTTGTACTGAGTTTCAGGTTTTAATTAAGGTGGCTCATGTATAATTTTTGGATTTAATTGTTAATGTTAATTTTTTTAAATTTTTTTTGATGAAATCCTTGAGAGGATGCCCTGGTAGTGTCTTATGAAGTTATGGACCTATTCCCGACCAAAAGTAAAGGTTATAAAAATTAAAAGTGAAATGGAATTTCATAATTATTTGAGTAACAAAGAGCCTTTTCTCCCTTTGCTTAACAAGTGATCCCTTATTCAAAGTAAACTGTGTAAACATTACAACAATTTATGTAAACAATATTCTAGAATAAGAAGATTCAGACCTAAAACATGGCAGGTTTGTTTGGTACTAATCCTTAGTGTACATGCACCCCTTTTGTATGCAATGGAACGTGCCAAATGCCAGGCTCTGTATGTGTTTAGTCATTCATATCTTGATGATTCATGTGGCATGCTATACTGTACACACAGAGTTCAGCTTGACAGTCTCCACACACACACACACACACACATTGTGGATTTATATGGGATTTTCTGTGAAAATTAGGAGCTCGGTTAATTAGAGTATAGTGGTAAGTAAGTTCAATATTTCTTTGTCATGAAAATTGTTAGTGGCGGTATAATCAAGGGCTAATTCTGAGTTTACTATGCAAAGGTGTAGAGAAATATCCATCTTAACTGCAGTACCGGTTGTACCGGCAATAAGTACATGTAAGTCAATATAGGAAATTTCTGCACAGCTTGCTACTCAAGATTTGCCATAGTAAGATGTGTGGCCATAAACCTTATCAGAAAAGAAGTAATACTGGGCAAGGAACAGCATGCAGTTGGTATGCAGGCCAAATGTAAATGCTGAAATACTGCTGCGATAGAGCCGTGATGCCATGGCTTCATAACATGGCAGCTCGCATTGAACACGTTGTAATGATGACGGTATTTGTGTCGTTTCCTGCATGCCATCCATGCTGTGTTTCTTGGCTGACACGACATGGCCCATGCTTGAATCTTGTAGTCAAGCCAATTTAGATTCAACGAGTAGTAGGGGAAAATGGCCGTATAGCCTGCTGCATGCAGCGAGACGAGTTTATACTAAAGAATTGACTATCTCAGTCATGGTAGTGAAATTGTCTCCATATCCAATGCATTATTATTCTATTGACTGCAACACACTGACCTTTTGTACTCTATCAATTGAGAATTCTCTAAGAAACTGAATCAATGATTTCTAGGTTTCGCTTATTCATGTTTTCAAACAGAGCCAGCCAATATCATAATTTACTAGTCCTCAGTCTAGCCTAAAGGACAATTTTGTCTACAAATAGAATCCTGTGTCTCAGCTCAACTAGGGTGACACCAAAATTTATGAATGAAATGATCATGATGATTGAATGCATGAACTATACTAGGGACCCACCCAACCATGATAGTCAATAATCCATCAAAATACATTAGACAGCAGTAGACAGGAGGCTTTTTGTTGTGTGTAGTGCTGAGAATAATCAAAATCAATATTGGTTTGATTACCTGTTGTTACTTATTGCCTGTTAATAATGAAATTGTCTACTAGTGGTAAATTTGATTAGTAAGAGCCACTTGAATTACTGCACTGTATCAGGCTAGGAATAGTAAGGGGGAAGATCCACATTGAAAGAAGGAAGGAAGTTCAAATTTGAACTTACAGACTATACTGTGGAAATGCCATGAACGAAACTTGCCAACGTCATAATCCCCAACAGTTATAGTACAGCGTAAAGGGGAAAGTATATATAGCGTATTATGTGGGAACATGGATCCTATAGTGGAAATTATACACATGTCACTTGTATGACCCACCCCATGACCCCCGGGGTGGTGAGTCACTTTACAAAGGTGCGTCGGATTTAACTATACCATGACGCACATGTGTGTCTAAACAATGACGGACATTTGCCGACAATGACTGAGCCCCTCGTCAAAATTGTGACGCACATGTTAAGGATTATGACTGTCCTCATGACGCAAATTTGACTCACCATTTAGGTATTTTGACTGACACTGATGCACCTAACCATTGACGCACCTAGGTAAAGTGACTGACACTGACGCACCCCTCGGGGTATGTTGTAACACACATATTGAGTAAATGACCGTACCCTGCGTCACTAATTGGTTGGTAAATGACCCAACCATGACGCACATCCCCCGGGGGTCCTAGGGTGGGTCATACAAGTGACATGTGTATTAGTAAGCATTCTAGACATTACCCGCCGGCTTTGAAGTCGTGTCCCGAAGTATTGTAGCCTGTGTACATGTGCTGAGTGTTAATATAGCACTCCACGATTGACAAATTCTAAGTTTAGCACATTTTAGAAGTTCAGACGCATAGTTGATAAAGTTCAGTATCGATGTGTTTGTTTATAAAATTAGGTATTCTTTTTTTAACTTGGTGTTTGCTGGTTATCTTATCATGTGTATCAGAGGTTTTGTTTGCTTTTACAATGCTCCCTTAATTTGGGGTTATAATAGTTCCATGACCATTTGGTTATCATAATGAAAATATAATGTATTTTACATCTTGTTAGCTTCACATTAATGTGGCCTAAATTCCATAAAAGGTACATATAAAAGACAGGAAAATAAAGCACACAAAAGACACATTATGTATCAATTATGTGTAAAATCAACTGTTTTTCAAATTCTACTTTTCTGACTCAAAATGTGGTCAAGATATTCCAAGATAAGTTCATTGAAGTGCACATTTCAAAAACACACACATGCAACTGACAGTTCAGGTATGTTATTCAGGTACAAACACTCATTTATCTAGCCACTTAAGTTTCACAAATTCACATTAATGTGGCATTATAAAACTCCATGGCATGCACACATAAAAGCACATTGTGTCGATTAACTTCTGAAACTGTAAAATCAACTTCACTTCCAGTTCTACTGTTCCTTCTCAAAATGCGGTTAAGGTAGGAAACTCGGTTCCCACACGTCGGCAAGGAAAAAATTATAAAAAATATTCCGCCTCCTTGTGTACACCTCTTGATTTTTATGAGTAAACTACACACCCCAATGCTTGAAACCACAAAATATTTGAGTTGCTAATTTGCATTAATTAATGAATATCAATTAATTAGTTCAACCTTAATTTTACGACTAATAATTATTGCTAGCAAAAACTTGAACTCTGATTCCAACTTTTACTATCGGAAAAATTGTAAATAAATATTATCTAAAATCTCTCGCCAGCTTTTTCGCCTAAGTCCATTAATTACGTAATAGCATGTGTTTCTAGTCTGTGAAAATATTGATGTCGTTAAAAATTTATTTCTGCTTAAAGAAGCTGAAAAGTAACAAAAGCTGGCGAGAGAATTTAGGTAATCTTGTTGTGTTTAATTTTCAATTTAAAAAAAATGTCTACATTAAGTCAATTTTTGTGACAATAATTCTGAAAATCCCCTATTTTAGGCATTTTTTACAGAAAACACTTTTGAGTGTGTAAGTGTCCAAATATTACGTAGCAGATGGCAAATTTCATTCATAAAGAAAGATCTATTTACAACAATCAATCTTTGCTACTTCAAAAGTCTCTGACCAAACACTAATACTTTCACTGGGTGGGAAAACACTATTCAGATAAATCCTTCAAAAGGTAAACAAAACTTTTTCCACTAAACAGGGAGTCTTGTTGTCGTAATTTTGCTGGCTGCCGTGGTCTTTTTTGCTTGCTCGCGGACGTGTGTTAACAGTGTTATCGCAATTGGAAAAAAAATTTAGGCGATGCCCGCGCTGCATGGGCTCCTTTGGTTGTAGTTTGTACAGTGTTTAATGGAACAGGTCCATGGCGAAATCATGAAATTTACCCGACACGTAAAACCCAATAATAATGGTTCAGTTTCAGAAACATGCATATCTACACTTTATTTATGACTTTGAGGTATTGGATATTTACCAAATTGACTGGTAAGTTAATTGTGCACGAAAACTAGTGAAAACCTGGGAGCCACCATAGCTCCGTATAAGCGATGTACGTGTGTGTAGGAGTGTAGCGAATGCTCGCAGCTGAATTCCCGGTTGCAAATTCAAGAGCCGGGGAGCCGCTGTGCACGAAAGTGTGTTGAATTTTGTCGCTTTCGCTAAATGTTATAAAGCACTGAGAATTTCATATATTCTTACTGTACAACTCATAGCATTCTAAAATTTCCCAGAAAAATCAGACAAAATGTTCAATGAAACAATGCTACGCAATGTTATTATTTTATTCATACATGCACGATACTATTGTGATTTGTGCAATATCAATGAGACGGCTAAGTTAGTGAAAATTGACCTTTCGTTTTTTTGCGGATTCTGAACGATTTAAATGATGCCCCGATCTGTAATTTGGGGAAGATATTTATTACAGGATAGGGTACAATTAAGGAAATTTTGAGGGGATTCGGTGCATGACACGATAGCCGACGATCCGACCTTAAGAACATAAAAGAGAAGTTCATTGAAGTGCACATTTCCAAAAACACCACTTGCAACTGACAGTTGAAGTAACACTAGAAAATTGGTATTTTGACAAGTGAAGCCCTTTCTTTTGGTTGGTTGACCACAACGCATATTGAACTCATGAGTCAGATGATAAAAGCTAAGTTTCTGCTGCATTTATATCAGTCTGCGGTTGATAACAATGCTCATGGACATCAATTCATGATATTTAATAGACCTGAAGGTGCAACTGTAGAGAAAATAAATGTAAGACAATCATCAACAACAACAACACGCTGGGTTCAATATTACCATCGAGTGTGGTGGGACTGAACTTCCGTGCAAACGTGTGAACTCTTTTAGTGGTAATACAACCCATCTTCAGTTCTTAAAATAGTATTATCAAGCTTGCTGCCTCCTTTTTAAAATATTATCAAAGTTACAGTACATTTGTACTTACATGTAAGAAAATGATTTGGAATATCTACAAGTCAGTAAATACCCTCCACAGTCCACACCCTAACACTGGAGCCCATAGGCACTTTAGGCCTACAAGGTCTAATGTAGTGTGCACCACATAAATGTGACATAATTCACAAAATAAAATGCCCATGGATCTTGCATGTGGCTAATTGAGTATTTGTTTGAAAAAAAAGTGACCAAAGCACGAACTACAACTGGTGAGCACACCAGAAAAGAAGTAGGAGAGCAAGATTTTAAACTACACTCAGAGGGTGTCTGATTGTCTGTCAAGCTACCATAGAGACTACATAACATAATCTGTATATTTAGGTGTTTGCCCAACAGAAACACTTGATGGAGGCCACACAAAGATGTTTCACCTTCAAATGACATACCAATGGCTACTATTATGACCCAGAAATTGTTGAAACAGGAAGTTATCTTATGCTGATATGGCAACCAACAAGGAGGTCTATTACTCCCATGATGTAATAAACACAACTATCACTCACTACAAAGATTACATGTGAAAACATTCTGGCAAGATCCTACACAGATCCCATTGTTAAACCTTGGATCCTTGAAGATAAAACCTGATGATTTCAACAGGACCTTCAGTACTATTTAATACCAAGTACTAGCATAGACCATTTAAGCTACTCTCACTCTGGGCTATGTTGATGTTTGGGACCTCACCAGGAGTTAATGTCTGTTATTCTTTGTGTTTCATGGTTTTCAACACCAATGCACCTGTGCTGGAATAGTAGTTGAGTTGTACAATTTCATAATACCTCAGGTTTTCTGGCTCCGAAGTGCTTTGATTATTAAAATATGGAAGGGCCAAAGTGGATTGTATGTCACTTTCAGTTATAAAATGTTCAACAAAAACTGGCCAGGTATGAACATTTGTCTTTGTTTACAAGTTTTATCTGGATACAAAATCATGTAATTTTGGGTAGGGCCTATAGTGCTTGTCTGTGTAAATATTTTATCTTCAGTTCAAAGTTACAGATCGTGTGGAATAGATTCACACAAAATAAATTGATGGGAAAGAGTTACTTGATATAGGGAGCTAGGGTCACTAAGCCTCCATTGCAAACGCGACCAGGTTTTTAACAGATTATATTGATGGAGAATCCGCTGCGTTTTTTATGTGTAAAGGCAACGACATCGAGACGGCGATCTCTCTGGCAGCTTTAAGTCTCAAAGCTCTAGTATTTGTACACTTGAGCATGTTACTAGTATGCAACTGGAAATGTCAAGTACCAAAGTGGGCATGGTATTCTCCCATATCAAGATATTTTAACAAATCTCTTGTAATTAGGCTAATAATATACTGGGTTCTACGTGCGAAATTGATTGCTCACAACATCCATGAACACGGATATAGTAACAGAAGTTATGAATAAAATAAAGTTGAATTTTTGTCAGATCTTTTTATAATTTTGGGTCTGTAAACAAATACGGGGGTCTGTTATAGAGATCTAGGCCTACATCACTTGTCTAAATTGTTTACTTCAAGATTTGGAAGTGAGATTGAGAAGCTTTACAGTTTCTTGCCCCTAACCCAAAGCTAAAGCTCTAAAACTGCGGGCCCATTTAATACTATCCAACTGAGACATGACCCTTTTCATTTTTCCATTATTTGCAATACGCTGTTCTAGGGAACTGACAAACCGTGGACGTCCTCGGTTACGGGTGCTCTGCTATTTTCTTGTGTGTTTGTTTCCTCATTTGCAAATATATGCACACCACCCCACACATGTCTTTCAAATCCTTGATCCACCATTCATATATTGCAAAGTCCATGTTATTGTTTGGTATACCATCATCACTTCTATTCACCTAACCATCATGCCCTTTTACTAAATCAATTTGTGGTGCATTCCCTGTAATACAATATTTGTCCAATTGCCAACCAGTGTGTATAGAACCTGGTTCACAAGTTCATTTCAATATTACGTCAAACGTTTTGAAGACTTGGCAGTGATTTCTTTCCAGATATATACAGCTTTTAAATTGTGCTTGTTACAGATTAGAAAAGTACACATACAAAATGTAGCTTTGGATTGAATTCTTTTCATTAAAGCCCATGAATCAATAATTTGTTTGTTTTTAATAGAATTTGTTAATATATTACATTATTTAGGGCATACATTCATTATCAATATTATCACATAATAGGCCTATACATGTATTTCCAAGTTATTTAAACATGTAATAGCTTGAATAATAGAGCAATGATTTTAAATGAGGCCTCTGAAATTATCATTAAAGGAAGTGTCCGGCAATCACAACATTATGTCTTATATGTTAGAAAAATAATTATCAAGCACGAATTACATGGTTTTATTTAAAACAAACTCACATTAACCATAAAAGCGAATAAAAACAGCAATCTTTCAACACGCGATGTTGAAAATTCCCGCGCCGAATTTTTCTAGAGCAGTGACATCATGGTTATTTGTGCTCATATGTCGTCAGGCTTCATTGAATTATTAGGACGTCATTGCTCTTGACAATTTCGGTAGCGGAATTTTGAATATCGCGTGTTGAGAGATGGATGTTTTATTCGTTTTATGGTTAATATGACTTTTGTTTTAAATAAAACCATGTGATTCGTGCTTGATAATTATTTTTCTAACATATAAGACATAATGTTGTGATTGCCGGACACTTCCTTTAAACAAAGTTTCTTCTTCAAATTTTAATTATTTGTTGTAGCTTAGCCAACCTCCACCAACTGTCAACTAAAATTGAAATATTAATAAAACATAATAATATGGATATGATATTAAATCCCAGCTGCATCTTTCCAGCCATTTACTCCAGTTGCATATAAATTAATTTTTATCTGATGTGAAAAGGGTGAATGAACAACAAATAGGCCAAGCATTTTAATAAACAAATAAGCTGGTAACCATTTTGTAGAAATTCATATTTAGCAAACAACCATTTTGTGCATGTTTTGAAGTTATTGACATTGTTCCATTTTCTGTGCACGAAATATGAAGAAGACTGAACAGAAGGAAGATTTTAATTTGAACAAGAATAAGTTCAATATTTAGAACAAAGTTGGAAATTCAATATATTCCATGAAGAAACTCCCCAACCTGCCACATACCAACCGGAGGTGAAATTTTTCATTAATGAAAGCAAACAGCTTATTAAACGGCTCGTCATTTTACATGAAGCACAAAATGTCATCAACCCCAAGATCGCAGGCCCTACCTACCTACATGTAGGCTACCTATGTTCACGGTATCTCTCCCATTACCAGTTGCTCTTGCGATTCTGTTATTACTGTATTTTATTTGCCTAGATCATGTTGTTAGCAATTCCAAAATGCTCCATGTTGCCTTTGGGTCTTCTATTCAGAACTAATTCCACAAAGCTTGGCTGTTTTCAGACTTTTGAATAGAAACACCTGCAGGTGTTTTTTATCCGCTAATTATTTCAGTTTTACCTGGGTAGACTTCCACATAGCTCAAACAAAACATGGGGAGTCAAAATGTCAGCCAGTACAAAATGGGCTCCTTTAACCGTTTAAATCGGACAAGTCCGTCCACCTTTTCAGTCAAATGCATGCACAGGGTTGTGTCATAATTCTTTTGTATGGTTAACTTCTTTGTTTTCAAAAAGGAATATCGTATAAAGCTGCTAATAACTAAATTGCTTTTTAATTTCAAATGGCATGGTATAATATCGCAGGAGGGTCAACAGTCTTAGCTGTGTCAGTGGCTTTCTCGTATTATGCATTGTGTTTGTATAATTAGACGCAGAAATCCGCACTCGTATAATATTGATCTCCGTGCTCCATGCCAGTAATTAAACAATTATTCTGCATTAGTTCTTCAGGGGGTGATGTTTAAGGTTTGATAAATGCAGGCCTGTGCATGCATTCATGAAAGCAATTAACAGGGGACATCTTTTCCAGTTTTTTATTGATTGCCATCTTTTACTCGCTTTTTTTCCCCCAAGATTCCTGATCAATTAGTTTTGGAAATGATTTGATGTAGTCGACCCCATGAAACCTACACTTAGAGAGGAAGACCTGGATTCTCTATCAATTTTGACCCAACCTGGTTACATTCAAATTAGGAAAATTGCAAATTATCATGAAAAGTCAAACCATCATTACTAATCGAATAATTGGTCATGGCTGGAAAGATTGTCATGGTGTGTGATTGATATCATATCCAAGTGTCATGTTAATTAGTAGAAAATATAGGTCGTTGAATGAATAAATGAATGTATTTGTGAATGAATGAATGGAATTTGAAATAGCATCTACTTTCTTCACGATGAACTACATACGTATATACATGTGTAGGTCTACAATGTAGGGCTCTAGTAATAGTATTCATGGTAATTAGTGTATTGAATGTACCCTGATTAGGCAATAGGCATCATGCACATTCGATTTATAAATTGTTGTGATATTTTTGTTGCATTTCTTCCCAGGAATATTAAGATAATAATTTAATTTATTTACATGTAATGTTCAAAACCATTGAACCAATCAAATTTAAACTGTGGTTAAATGCAATTTGATAAGTCTTCCAAGTACCTATTAATTTCAACAATAACAATTTACTTCTTTGACATTGATAACTAATTTAGTCATCAAAACAAATAAATTGTGTCCTGTATGACCTATGACCTTATCTGTATTAATGGAAATGAAACTGTATGTTCCCCATCAAACGATTTGTCATGGGAAGTTCTCAGTAAAATAAGCTGTGGAATTCATATCCTATTCAACTAATGTGCTTCCTACTGTCTCCTACATGTAGTAACCCTACAAAAAAACTTCTGATTTTAACCAGAAAATAAAACACTTATGGGTAATGGAAAGACCCATATGGTAGGACTGACATGTCCATTTGCATATAAAGCTTGATATCAATATGAGGGCATTCTGGAGAAACAGTTTTTGCAGGTATCAATAGTTCAACCCTGCAATAAAAATCAAAGTTCTGAACTTTTGGTTAGGAACTGATCAATGTTTATCCCAGGGGGAATGAAAGGGTTTTTTTGGGGGGGCATGAGTGAACAGGAGGGTGGAGGAACTCAACATTTAAACACAAATTGTGAATTGCCCCTTTCTGCAAATATTAATGATCTTAATGATCAGTCCCTTAACACTGGTAGAGAACCACATTAACCTGCAGGTTAATTGTGTATACTGCCGATAAAGGAATGATCAGCTATTTTTTATGGAGCATGAAACATGCTAAAATTGCACTCCTTGCTGACTGCTGTGAACCTTTGAACTGGCTATTGGTTCTCCCTGAAGGCTTGAACCCTTGACTGACACTGTATGTACAGTGTTAACCTTTATTAATCATAGAATTTATAAATAAAGAATGCGAGAAGGTGAGAGGATGTTAATAGATGAAGTGGTGATATTTGCAGAAAGGCAAGTCTTCAGGAAATGTCCTGATGTCAGGATTTTTTTGTCCAGTTAGGTGTTGGCAACTTGGGGTACTTATTGTTCAGAGAATTTTCTGCCATTTCAGGACCCAGGGGGGGGGGGGGTACTCAGTACAAATGACCATATGGAGATGGGACGTGCCGCAAATATGGGTAGCATTTTCGGCCTTTTGGTATATCAATGACCCCTTTTTCAAAGCCTATTTTGGTATATGAATGGGTACTTTTTCAACATTTTCTCAATTTTTTCTTTAATCTAGCCAAAATGTTCCCAAAATTTTGGGAAAATTTGACTTTTGGTATATCAATGGGTCCAAATTTCTTGAAAAATTGGTATATTTATGGATCCACTTTCAAATTCTCAGTGGCACGTCCCTACCAAAACCAAACTTGAGTACCCCCACCCCGGGTTTCAGGATTTTCTTTGACAACATTGACTGACATCTGTATTGAAGGTCTTTGATCTGATTGAAAACTGCTTAAGGTTAAATACAATTGATTTTCAAGGCTTGATTCCAGAGGGCGTAAGTTATTAATGGAAACAGCCATGCAGAAAAAGAATGAACTCACGCGCATACAATAGTGTATCAATCTGAACTAGGGCCACGGACAAACCGCGACTCGTGAGTCATCCTATATGTTGCAGGGATAGGGAAGGGGAGACCATGATAGGACCATATGGGCTAATGGTGGGGGGTGATTGTGGGCAGCCGTTTTGCAATTTTCCTTTGGATTTTCTAACTTTTCAATTTTTAAAATTATCCTGGATGATATCTGTCGTGAAATAAATCAATGCTTAAAAAGAAAAAAAAACGGGCAAAAACAATCAATCGCTGCAGTCAGAAAGAAAAAACGAACAAGAAAAAAGAAAAAAGTGAGAGAAACATAAAATAAAATAGATGGAATGGACCACATAGGGACTCAAACACGTACCAAAGTTTTCCAGCTCAAAACTATAGTATTTTATAGTCGAACGTGAGTGAGCGCGCTAACCGATTGAGCTACTGAGTGATCTGTGAAATCGATTGGTCTCAAACTGACTATTATGGAATAGTGCATACCAGGCTCTTATGATAAACAATCTCATCACCGCTGTAAATGTCGGAGGTATCGATGGCGAAAAACCTCGATTTTTGCAAAAGTAGCTTAAATTTGGAGTGAAATTCAAATGGTAAAGGAATCGACATACTTTTGAGAAATAATGTAGGCAGTTAGAAATCAAAATTAATGTTCCACAATCCAGATATCGATAATGTAACATAACAGTGTTTTGTGGTACAAGATTCTCGAAAATTGTTCCCAACAAGCGGGCTAATAAAATTTAATCGGTACTGTATTTGGTTCTTCCCCATGGCAACATTATTTCTTTGGTCGATTTGTAGTACAATACAAAAAAGGAGAAAACAATCACTCGGCGTAGTTTTATACGGAGCGAATATTTGAAAAAACTGCATGGAACGTGTTTTTGATCTTGTGAACATGGTGCGTAAAAATGATTTAAACGAAGGATTTTCAAACGGATTCTAAAAATTTGTATAAACACACAAAAATAATGTTAAGATACATCCATGCACCAACATTTGACTCACTGCGATATTTGATTGCTGAGAAAACGCGGTTTTAGAGAACAACTTTATACGTCTTTTATACGTTTTTATACGTTTCTTCGTGTAACCTTAATATACCATATAGGCCTGTAGTGAAGCAGAATACTGATGATGACTTCATATTTGGTCAAACTTCCATATGACAAGGAGCATAACCAACCATGATAACTACGTAATTTCAGAAAGCAATGTTGGATGTGCACAGGTTCACAAGACATTGAAGTGAAGTCAATCTACATCATAGTAGGGCCTACATGTATCTCCTTGCCGGGAAATTTGGTCATTTGGAGGGAAATTTCGCTTTTCTGGATAAAGAAATACATAAGAAATGGTGGGAAATACTGCTCAGTTGGAGGGAGATTTATCTCTCTTGTCAGGAAATATAAACATATTTTCCAGGCCTGTGTCTATAGAGTCAACTTTATAATCATATCGAACAATATGTTCATGTAGGCACGGTTTTGTTTCGAAGCAATTATTTATCATGCCGTGATCTTCAAAGTGATATTAAATTGAATAATAATTATCATGTGTCATCACTATTTTCAAATTATATTGTCAAAGTTCTCATTTTCATTTCATGATAATGTAATAAAGTCAGAGAGATGATCATATCATCATGCCATATTAAATTTCAAATTAACTTTTACCCAATTTGCTCGTGACAATTCATAACTGCCCAACTAGTATATAATTGAATTTTATGAAAAATTGAATTGCTTTTGAGGAAATTTTTATGCCTAGAGCAGCAATGGAATGATGTTTGGAAGTGGAACATGTTGACGTTCACATTCAGGAGATTTATTAATATCCTCTGTATAGAAATTGTATTCTATGGTTTCATGGATATTTGCATACAAATACCACGTAATAATAGAACCAAATACAGAGGTAAACATTTTATACAGTGACTGCACACCGATAATTGAAAGAATATATTTATTGAAACGCAGGGTGTTCAAGAGGAATGTTCATTGCAAATAATGATTTGATCAGAGAAAGAAGTGTAGCAGAGCAGTGAAGAATAGCCTGGAACAGTGACAGTGACATACTTTTTGGTGACTGTTTGTTTTTATGTTTGATTTACAACATGAAAGGAAACATTGTTTTATTGTTGATAGAAATAGGAGGAGGGGATAATCCCTAAATGACTATATTTTTACATGTACCAGAGTTTGCAAATTACCAATCTCACTGTAAGTAAGGTTTTTGTGGGAAAAATTATAAAATATATTACATTTTTAGTACCATTTTGATATTAAAGTTAAGTCAAAACAAGTTCAAGAATTTGGATAAAATTATGGCTAGAGTGCGCAGTTAGACGCCCTGTGACTGTTTGTATGTTAACCTCAAAACAGCCCCTTCCTCCCTTCTCATCTCAGCCAATGAAGATGTCACACATCTACATTGTAATGTGACAGGAAGTATTGTATTTTACTTGTTTGGATCCTTTTGTTCTTTGCATGAGTGTGTATACACCATTACACAACAATTACATCCATCAATGGATGAAAAGAATATTGTGATTTCCATACACAGCTGATCATGTGTGTCTCCCATAATACCATGATGATTTTCCATTGATCAGTAAGCTTACTAAACCATGGTCATTATTGAGCAGCCAGGAAGCTGAAGTGCCAAATTATAGGCATCTGCATAATTCAATGTGATTGGTGTTTGTTATATGACTTGGCTGCTCTTTTACTTGAATGCATCCCCTATGATCCATCCTTTCTCCTCATTCAATAACCCAGGTGTATGATTGATGGAGGCCATTGCCTAGATGAAGTGGAAACTGGAGAGAATATTGACAGAACATGAATCAATATCTTTTATGTTTAATATTGATTGGTCCGAGACAGACAAATTCTAGCTCAAGTGAATTATGAACCTAACATGATAAATGGTTGGTAATTAGATTCATATTTTTGGAAACTTGGCTGTGTGTATTGAACTTTTAATGTGGCTGTCAGTTGAGATCACTACCCCCCTCCAGTACCCCCAAGACCCGGGACTAGCGGGGACTTCGGCGAGGACGTAATTTTTGGAAATGTTACAAACCTGTAACAGTCCCGGCTAAGTCATGTGTACTTCCACAAATTTGCCCTTTTCTGAAGTTTCAAAGTGTTTAATATTGTGCAATGAAAAAAACCACCAAACATTCACATACATATATAAAAACAATTAATTCTTTTTGACCTTCATTAAATTGTAGGCAATACCATGTATACAGTGAACTTTGACCTTACTCAAGAACGTAGCTGGGAACTTAGCCAATGGTACTGTAGATTTGTATGCCTTGTCATTTGTGAAATTACTGAAATTAATTGAGTACAAGCACCTGGCCCTTATACAAAAGGCACTCAAAATATTAACAAAGCACCAGTGATATTCAACGAGACATTTACCAAAATGAGATCTTTTGTGAAAGAACAGTGCCTGTTTTGTTTTAACATTTCAAGTTGCATGTTTGATATTATTGACACCCAAGTAATTTATTTGATGTTATTTATTTATTTGTTTGTTTGTTTGTTTGTTTGTTTGTTTGTTTGTTTATTTATTTATTTATTTATTTATTTATTTATTTATTTATTTATTTTTTTATTTATCCACATTTATTTATTTACATATTAAATAACCTGTTTTTCAATTTTAAAACAAAATTGCTATAAATTATAACCCCTCGCCCACAAGATGTTTTCTATTTTGTTTTCAATAACTCTAACATATGCCCTTAATTTCAGCAAACCAGAAAATTAGCTGAGCACAGCCATGGCATTGTATTAACATGTCAATTGAATAATCTTTAATCTTATTTGAATCCATTGTGCATAAACCCTTGCCTGTGTTTATGCATAAGAATTTGATTTTGTGGTAGACTCAATTACATAGCCAAGCTATTGATTTTATGCTCATTAACCTTGCCAAGAAACTGTGAAAAGAATTGGTAATTAAGAAAAGGGATCTGGCTCGATTAAGGGTTCAGTTCCTGCCAATGCAGCAGTGTGCAGGATATTGGTATGATGTGTTACTTCAGGTCACTAGGCTAAGTATGTGTCATTTTATAAGGGTTTCCCCCCTCAAATGTTCAGTATGTCAATATTATGGTGTTAAAAATAGCTGTGTCATGTTTTCTTGGACATGTGGACACAACAAGTGAGCACCTTGAAGGAGAAGGTTCTTCCTAATACCACTTTGTACCTATACTGAACTCAAAGAATTAGATTGTCTGGATCGAAGCAAGAACTTTGTATTGATAACATGCATTCATTGTGAAACTTGGATTCCTAATTGGAGCTCTTGGATTGGATTAGATTAACCATTGGATATATACTTAAGATATTCTCTATCTTGTGTTATCTTGTACAGAATCCTACTCATGGATATTTATATGGATTTACTAGTAAGCTAGCTACAAGCTGCCTCATGGTGCCCAAACCAGGTAAGAACATGCATCCCATTTCATTCATAGTTAACATTGTAGGTACACTAACAAGGCCGATTGGGCCAGTTCACATCAAAATCAGCAACATTTGTTATCTCTTAGATATGTAGCAAGGCTTGATTTGATGAGGTAATCTATGAGATCTTGTCATTATGTTTTCATGCGAACAAATTCACCTGATCCGTGAACTTTGTCTTTTTTAAAGATAATTCTTGTTAATTTTGTCTGACGGTCAGTCAAATGATATAGAATAGATCGGCCTTTATGATCATTCTTGCCACATGGAATACAAGTGTTGCTGATATTGTGAACAGTACGTAACAAGAACAAACATGTTGAGTCTTCATAATTTGTCCCCCTCACATTGTGCTTGATGTGTGTGAGTAGAGAGTAAAACAAAGATGCAGCAAAGATTTAGTACAAAAATTGAAAGTATGTTTGGGTTGCAGTTGTATCTGTAAACCTTCAAATGTAGAATAAATATAGATCACTAGCACTGTGTTGTTTTAAAAGCACTATGTGTGATTAATTCCAATGATGGGACCAAATCTATGTTAATTGAAAAACATAGCACATTACTTTCACATAGGTCAGGTGTTTGAGGGTAGCAGGCAATAGATTACATACAATAATAACCAGCGAGGATGCATGCTACATCATGCTCCATCTGTTCTTTGTAGGCTATTTTCGTGCTACCGACCGACCGGAACTCACCACAAGCAAACCTTTTTATCATGATCAAGTCGTTAGAATCATCACGCGAACAGACATTGTCATTAGGGATACATTGAAAATATCGAGCCCAATTGATCAGTTAGTTTAACGGCAGCTATGTCCACAATTGATGCTAGCGTTGCTAATTTAGCTTTTGTTGGTTGCTATGGGACTTGACATTGATTTATCTGATTCCTTTTTTTTTTTTTTACAAAAATGAAATCATATTATTGCGAATGCACACACGTTGGTTAGTAAAATTGTACAAATCCACCCAAAATTGAATCCTTTTGTTTGATCGCATTTTTAATTTACTATTAATAATAACAGCTGCATGACTCATATAATTATTTTTTTGCTGTCGACTTGTTCGTCGTCATAATAATGCAACTGTCTCTTATAAGTCTGGTACAGCAGAGTTTTATGTGCTCGTATTGTATTAAACCGTGTGTTACCGGTGGCCTCACGTTACCTCGCATTCATCTAAATTGAAAACAGTGAACTGCAATCAAGTGTGTAGCGGACAGAACGTCCTATAAATACGGCTGCATCGTCGTCATCATCATTTTCATATTTTGCAACTGTTCTGCTTGTGGCTAAACACAGGATAAGATTTCTTAATGCTCGAAGGGCAATGATCGCGAAAATATGTTTTGATCGAAACACACAAAGACTAGCAAATAATGAAGAATGAGATTGTCGTCGTTTGCGAGCATCAAAGGCTAAGTGCTGCTCCATATTGCCTTCTTTACCCGTTTGAAAAGGAGAAAAGTTGAATTCAAGATTTTAGTGTTATAAAATCCTGGGGCTAGACATTATTATGCACTCATGAATCTTTCAGGTGTGTTATAGAGAGATGTTGTAGATTTGCTGGCTTTGAAAATATTATGGAGATTAACAATCTTTGTTTCTCTACTATTAGTATTATTATTCCGAAGCGATATTAATTCTGACAAGAAATTTCCAATAAAACTATCCTGTTGAGTTTATGGATGATGGACTTGAACTTTTCAGCATGAGTGATGTCATATTTTGCACTTTGGCCATGTGTCCACTCTTTTTATTTCTTACTGAACTTGACCATCCTATTCATGGTGTCCTGTGATGTGTGAGTTTCTCGTTGATGAGCTAATGAGGATAATATTTTGAAACTGAAAGTAGGAGTCACCTTTCTTCTTCCATCCTATTGCACATCTTTCAATTATTGAGTGATATTGATCTCCTCACACCCACCATCTTGTCTTTCTTGGACTTGGGTCGCCATATTATTTGACTATCATTGAAGCGGAATTCCCTATGTTGTTATTGTGATACAAAGAAATAAATTGTATAAAAAAAAATATTTCTGCGATAATTTTTGTGTGAAAATTAGCAGTTTGTGGTTGTATGTTATTGTATTATTAGATGAGGTGATATAGCTTGCCTATCACCGCTTGAACGAAGCGAGCATGGACTTGGAATTTAATCAGTAATCTAATCCTAGATTTGCCCAGCTGCGCCAGCTGAAGCTAGATATCTGGTACCTCAAATATACAAGAGAAATTTGCACCTTACAAAGTGTTTAGAGGCCCTTGCTTAGCTTATATTGCTGTTCGTATAATCTAAGCAGATGAAATACAGCTATTTGTTGCAAACGTGACACTTAATCTGCGTGTGTATTGCTTTGAATTATTAATTACAGTTATCAAATATATATAGGTTAACAAGATATTTCCAGCTTTTCTGAAAGTTGGCAAATCAAAAGATTTCATTGGTATATATGATATATATCTTGGTTGTCTTAGTATCTATAAATTTCCTGTTAACTCCACCTAATTTTGGTGAAGAAAGCCATTTTGCTAAGAGATGACAGTTTTGATGAAAAACGTACCCGGTGACTAATAATTTAGCAGTGTGGCCTGCATCATGCTAAAATCCTGCCTGTTTACATATTTCTGAACGGCATAGGAAATTTGAGTTGGTGTTTGCCAAGGTTTGAAGAAAAGTCAACATTGAGAGTGATTGAGGCACGTAAATGAAGATCAAGATGATCCAGGGCTGCATTTTTCCCTAAAATTAAATGTGGTCAGTATGGCGTCATTGAATATTATTAAAAGAGCTTGACATTTACTGCTTCTAGCTTTACTTTTCATCATCTTCATCATCGTTGTCGTAGAGACAAAAGATGGAGATGGGGAGAAGCATGCCTGGAGACCAAACTACTAGACAAGTTATTTTGATGAGCAATGTTGATCTTGGTCATCATTAGTGATACTAAAATAAGGATGGAAGTGATGATACTTGATGTCACCGGATGAACTGCCCTAGCATACTGTGGGTGGTATCTCTTTATCTGCTCATCATAAGAAGACAAGACAAACAAATCATTCGGTGTTATCATGTCATCGTTTTAATTCTTATTTGTTGTTCAATGTACATGTGTACCTCGTTATCAAAAAAGCGCATTATGAATGAGTATCATTCCTGGTGACGGGATAAATATAACGAGATGATTGAAACTTGAGATGATGTTAATTCTTCAGATGAAATAAGAAGAGGTGAAACACGCTCGGGTTAAAAGAGGCCAAATAGATGAGTTCATGTTGGAGTACATCTCCTGGCGGTGGGTTGTATGGCTGTTGTGTACATGCCAATGCGTCGCCATCATCAACACGACACCTTTTATTTCTTCCTTGCTCATCAAGTGAAACTATGATGCTGAAACGCCTCTCAAAATGAAATCCGATCACTCTGATTGGGTAGTAGGTTACGGGATCTTCAGAAAAACAAATCGACACAGTTGTTGGGTTCCGAGTCTCTAGCAGGCACTTTTTAGCTTTCACTTACAATATTATGTTTTCTTTTGTTTACAACAAATATTTTTTTGTTAATGTAGGCAAGCATACCACTTCTTATTATTTCCACTGCCAAATTCATCTGAAATAAAATAACAAAAAACAATAAGAAAGGAGCAAATAAATATTCCAGGAAAAAAGCGAATTGTAAATGATTTTGAAATCCCTGCATGGAGGATTAGCCTAAAAATAAGTTGTGAATCGGATGCGTATAATCTTCATGGCATAAAACGAAATGTTAGATAATAATAATATGCAGTGGAGGAAACATTATACACAGTGGAACCTGAAAATGTTTGCAATGGTGGATGATAGAGTGGATACATGATTCATAAGTCACGGCAAGGGTTAGGCCTAAATTGGCTATTCAACCTGTAACTGGATAGCAAATGACGAAGGGCCTCCAGTTGTCGTTTTGGACTCGCTAATTGAATCGGGTTCCTAGTGTCATTCTTGGGCTGTGTCCTCTAAGGGGATAGCAATTGTCATAGATTGTATTTCATAAAGTGATGGGTTGAGAAATAGGTGGGTATTGAACATAAATCGCTGTAAACGTCAGCATACTCTGGTGGTGAAGAAGTCAATATCGCCTGACGTTAAACGTTTTAAGTGCAAAGTAGCCATTTTTTGGCTGAATTTGGGGATTGAATGTCGGCGTCAGAAGCGGAAACATTTGGGGGATCTGAGAGTGGATATTCAATAGTCAGGAACGCTGTACGCTGAATATATTTTTAGGGGTGAATTTAGATTATATTCGCAAGTTCAAAATAGGTTAGGTAGGGGTTTCAAGCTAAATGACATGATATTAGGATTGTATTTCACAAAAGAGGTTATTTACGGTAAATCATATGGAACAATGGAATACACAGTGTGATGACGATGAGATTGAACACAATAAAATTACTCACAGATAATAAAATATTATCACTGTAGCCATTTTCTCTTTATATTCAATAAACACAGTGACAATTCAATGGTATTGTAAAATGTGTAGGTGTCCTCCCTCAGGAAATGTCATTGATGGGGTAGAGATGTGCATACAAAATTGAAAGAAAATTCTTGTGAATTTATTGATCTATTTATGGTTGAAGACCCTGCTGAAAATATTGAGCGGCAATATAGGCATTTCCATTTGCAACAAGTGACTCATAGTAATTTCTTTATCTTGTCCATTGATCCTTAGTATTTCTTGTATTGTATCAACCCTATTACATGTAGATCCTTCTAACCTTCTAATTTTCTGCCACTTATTTTGGGATTTGGCATGATGACAAGTAGCTAAATATCAATTTTCCATTTCTGGATATTGAAGGGATTAAATACGTCTCTGTTACTTCTTGGTTGGATTTCTAATGGAGCCGGAACCAGATTGGTCTTCTTAAGGACTGTGGAAACAAGAATGTAGAGAAGTGAATGCCTACCTTGTGTACCTAATGGAAGATACTGGTTACTAGAGGTTCCTCTCAGGATAGATGTTGGAATTTATACCTTGGATGGAATTCAGGAAAGGAGAATTTGCAGGTAGACAAATATAGTATTTTTTTCATCTGAATTTTATTCCTCCCCTCTTTAATGAAATTAAGTTTGTTCCCAGAACTACAAAACTATAGGCCTATAATATGATTTGGAATCAACTACGGTACTTGTTTTCTTCAGGGATGTAGTTGAAGTCCTTGCACCTACATGTATGATGTACACGCAGGTATCATAAGGATCAGAAAGTCTTGAATACTGTATCGTGGTACCTATTTCTAAATCTGTGTGTTTCTACTGAGAGATTGGATGATACTGGGTGTATCAGTAGAAACAAATCGGATCGTAGTGATGCGATATGGCTATCCGGCAACTGTTAATGACCTCATGAGGTACGTGCATGTGGTGTGACACCGAGCATTCCCCCAGTAGAAACACAACAGTGTCAGTTGGTGGGTGTACTGAGATTTTAGGGAACTGTTGAGGTACTGACTACTGGTACCCTATAGGACTGGTACCTGAATTTGGTTTTCAGTATGTACATGTCGTAAAGTAACCCTTATTTTGAGCCTCGGTATAAACATGTTGACTTGATGTTGTTGATATTGAATCGGATTGAATCGGTTACAATTGCTAGTAAATTGCCAGTATACATGTAAACACACACACAGGGTGAAGGTAGATAGTGAATATTCTATTTTACCTTGAAGTGTCATGTATACTTGTCTGTGTGATTGAAGGATTGTATTTCCTGCATATCACCCAATTATTAAGGTCCATTTGTCAATATTTCCCTGCAATCATCAGTCCATTTACACACACCTAAGGCCACACAACAAACATACACCTGTATAACCTATAGAAACATTATGCAATGAGCTGTTGACTCTGAGTACATAGTACAACAGATTTGTATTCAAGTCAGTTCGTAATGGATTTTGACAAGTTTTCGTACAGTTTGCTGGTTAGCTTTTATTCCAGGTTTTATTTAGGCACTCCATACTAAATGATTTCTTCCTGCAGTTATGTTTTGAGATTCACACCCACATGTTCCTGTTGCCTGTTTGGGGTATAGAGCCTATAGCTGGTGCAGTGCCTCGTCATAATATGACTAGGAAGGGGGAAATGGTGTAAAATGTGATTTTAGCTAAGTCATCCATGGAGATCCAAAGGAATAACTGAAACTTTTGTTTGGAAGTTACAAATTATTTTTTGGGCTTTAAGCTTTATAATAATATTGACACCTAGGTTTTATCTTGGATCTAATAATAGAAATTGAATGTAAGTCTTGAAGTGCGAAAAGGTCATATTTCTTTAGTACGATATAATAATTGTTCTTAAATTAAAAGTTTCAATTTGAAAGCACAACTACATGTACCAGTGGTTCAGCTTGAATGGACTTTGGGCAAGGCAGGTGATAAAGTGACAGATAAAAATAATTTCTCAAAGATTAAAATCTTATTCAAAGTACCGCCTGAACGTATATAAAATTATTATCCGATTAAGTTAGAATTTAATAACAATAACAACATTTGTCAGTGAAATATATTATCAAAGCGCAGACTGTAAAATTATGTCAGTAGAATGAGGGAAGGTACGGTAATAATATTCCGGTAGCCAGTATTACGCATTCATTAGAATCTCATTACGATGGCCCCCTCCCACCCCAGCAGACGACGACAACAAGTTCAGTGACCTGGTGTGTTACCATGTTAACTTTAACATGCTAATTTAGTTTACCAGGTTATTGAACTGGAATGTAAAGGAATTACTGAACGGTGTATACATTACATGAATCGGCTGCTTCAACTTGAAGAGCTGACGTTTATTGTTTGAAGCAGTTGTCTTCAGACATGGAAACACTTAAAGTAAATACCCAATTCTTCTGTCTGGCAATGTTGATTTGGGACTCATCTCACTCACCTTAATAAGAAATTGTCAAAAATTGAATTGTTATTTCAAGGATATGACCATGTTTTGTATAATAATTTAGTAACAGTTACATTTGATACTTCTACTTTCATGTTGTGGAATTTTATATCATTTTAGCGACCGTGTTATCTTGGTATTTGATACGGCCAGTAGTGTTCAGTCGGTCCGTAATAAGAGGGGATATTGCTGCCAGTCCCATATTTGGCCAATCAGTTGTTACACACTGCCCAACTGGAATGCCATCTGTGTCATGGAAGACCCTCACTGTTGCTAGGTGATGAGAGTTGCTAGGACACCATAGAGATAATAACGATAAGATTTCTCAAATGTTATTCTAAGGGCACATTTCTCCGATTAGCGATATCTTTTGGGTCACTTTTTAACTACTTTAATTAAATAATGGAGGTGTAATATAGGATATCATGTTAAGTATTCATAAGATTAAATATGATATTGCCAAATGGATACATGGATACAATGATTTTGATATAAATGATGGGATCTTGATTAAAATTGAACCATCGCAATGTTGATGTTAAGTTTTAGCACTTCAGCCCATCGTGATGATGATTGATGAACCATTAAAAAAAAAAATTAAAAAAAAGTTGCAAATTGAAATATCGCTTTCATTAACCCTAACCCCACTACACCATACAAAACCATACAGCAGAAAATAGTGTATGGTTTTGTATGGTGCAGTAATCTACACACACAAATTAAACTGTATGCTTTTGTATGGTCTAGTAGTTACATGTTCACCAACCGTATGGTTTTGTATGGTGTAGTGTTTAACATATATTAGCTGTGTCTTGTTTTGTAGGCCATGGTATAGAACCAGATGTTTCACTGTTGTGTTGTTTTGTATGGTGTAGTACTGAAATGATATTTGGCTCTGTGTGTATTGATATGGACCCATGCAGAAACCACTACACCATACAAAACCATACAACAGAAAATAGTGAAAGTAGTGTATTGTTTTGTATGGTGTAGTACTCTGCACAAATCAAACTGTATGATTTTGTATGGTCCAGTAACAAACAAGTTCACCAATTGTAGGATTTGTATGGTGTGCTAATACTATATGTAGGATCATATATTACGCCTAAAAATAAAAAATAAAAAAATAATAAATTGAATTGAATAAAAATGAAAAAAAAAACCTCTAGGATCGGGCCTAATTTTAGAGTCGGTTGGGTTACACCAATATATCTAGCTGATAAACCACAGCACAACTAGGGACATACTTATTATACTGTATTGTCTAGCTGATAAGCCACAGCGAAACTAGTGTCATATATATTATACCGTAATGTCTAGCTGATAAACCACGGTGCAACTAGTGTCATATACTATACTGTAATGTCCAGCTGATAAACCACAGTGCAACTAGGGTCATATATTCTACTGTAATGTCTAGCTGATGAACCACAGTGCAACTAGAATACTATGCAATATCATTGAAATAAGCTACTGAATGAATTTTGATGTTATAAAAATATCATATAATTATTTGTGGTTTTTTTTGCAGGGGTGGTAATTAATTAAGTAATTAATTCTTTTATTATATTAAAAAGTAAATTATGCTTCACTTTTGTTTTTGCAGCCCCCAACCCGAAAATTTTAACCAGAATACTATTTTTGGATAATTGTTTGATTTTTTAAAAATCAATTAATGTTGGGTTAGAATCGGCAAGTTCATTATACTTCCTTATGAACCTCTCGAACCCATGACGAGGAACGCTTCTACCTTGATCCCCATATTTTTGGATTTTTTTTTTTTTTTTATTGCTTTTTTTGGTGGCATCAAGACTGTCCTGTCACTTAGGCTTGGTTACCACATCCAAGTCCCCCAGGACAATCTATCACTTGCACATTTTTTATTTTATTTTATTTTTTTTAGCTAAGAACTGTCTTGGCGCTTAGGCAAGACGAACGCACATCTAAGTCCCCCAAGACAATTAATAACCTTTTTAAATACCGGGTACAATAATATATACATGCATGCCACAGTAATGAAAAAAACAGCACATTATTTTGCCAAATACAGAAAAAGAAGTGGCCAAAAATACAAATTGTGGCATGAATATGGCCTAATTAAAGATGAAGGATGCACCAGACAGGTCAGCTAATAATAGAAGATCAAGCACCAGTTGGCACCCATACTAGGTTATAAATCGACAAAGCAAGACACTTTGCCCATATGGGGATACGCCGGTCAACGTCAAATGGAAGATCCAAATGACCAAACTAGTCTGTAGTAAGTTGACAGCATCCAGCGCCTCTAACCCTACCATGTAGCTGGAATCACAACTAACCCTTGCCAACTGGAGTTGATTTGGTGAAGAAATGAGAACAAGTAAAAGGAAAGATTAGCTGACCTGTCTCCTCCCACTGAGACAACCTGACACACAATGCTCAGTCCTGGAGCAGTCCACATTTAACCAGTGTGCACTGTGAAATGACTGGTCCTCTTTGCTCTTCCATCACATTTAATCTGACTCTTCAGAGGTAGTCTCAACATCAAGCCAAGGAGCATCATGATGGAGCTGGTAGCACTGCGTACCCTTGCAGAAATGGACATTGCAAACAGCGCAAACCAAATCGTGAGACGATAGGGTTTCCTGCTTTGGTCGTCTTGCCCGCCGTTTTGCACCAGCAGCATCTCTTTGGATACTCGGCGTCCATCCTTACCAGACCACCATGACCACCGTGAGCATTTGCAGCTGCAACTGGTGCAACAGAAGATGCCGCTGTTGTTTTTTGTGGCACGCCCTCAGCAAATCCAGCGATCAGTCCAACCGCAAGATCGAGTGTAAAGTCGGCATGGGATGAGCTCATATCATCGTCATCGCTGTCCGATAAATCATCTGCTGAGTCCTGTGAGTCAATGCTGACGGAAGAGTCGCTATCAAAATCTAGAACTGTTAAGTCTAGATGGGTGTTACCATGACTTCTGGAAGTCCCTGCTGGCTGTGCTCGCCTTGCTGCAGTAGCTGCAGTAGCTGCATCTCTGGTCATCTTAAAACAGATGAAAGCATTCACTGGGGCTGCATCCATGAGGAAGAATAAAAGTTGCTTCCACCATTTCTGCGACTTGCGGGCGCATGTGTGGTACGATCTCAGTTGATCGTGCGATCAACTCCACCCATGTTTTGTGTGTAGCTAATCGCCTGTCTAGGTGCATGAACCGCCTTTTCGACTCGTCTCTGTTGCCCATCTTCCTTTACCTTTCTGGTCAGGGTGTCTGAAGGTTGGCCATATAGTTGGTGAGCAGTTGACAGAAACTGCACCACCTTGCTGTCTTTCCATATCACACAGGTAAGCTGTCCTTTCTGTCTGCCATAGAATAGACCCCGATCTGCCTTTGCCATGGCGGTGATGGTCTTTTGGTCTGGGTTCTTGGCGCTGTTGGATAGAGCCAGTGGCAGCCCCTTGCTGTTTGATTTCACAGCGCCAGTGATGTAGGTCTTCTTTTGTAGCAGCTCTTCAGCAACAGCCACACTAGTGTAAAGCTTGTCTGTATAAAGCCGATGGAAGACGTCGAGATAAGGACTTGTTACTTCCATAACAATATCCTTCATCTTCACTGCTGTGTTGGTTGGAGATGTTGGATGGATCATGAAATTGCACATGTATCCAGATGCCGACTCACAGATTGCGTACAGCTTAAACCCAGCTCTAATGGGCTTCAAAGGCATAAAAAACTTCTTACACCATGCAAGGAACCCCTTATATTTTACCATGGCCTCATCCAGAGCAAGGTCTGATGCAGGATTGAAGCGGCGTGAGGCAGTTCCTGTTCACCTCGTCCCAGACATTCTGAATATGAAACAGAGGATGAGCCTTCTTACTGCAGTAGCGGTGAGATTTGTCTTCTATATTGTCAGGGGACTCATCTGGATCCTGGCACGCCAGACATTGTGATAGTCTCTCGTACCGTGTCCGTGTCATGGTCCTTGACACCAGCTGGTTGTGGTAGGCTGGGTGTGATGACCAGTAGTCCCCTTGTGTCGGAACTTTAACCAAGCCCATCACAATCCTCAGGCCAAACCAAGCTCGGATCTCGGCTTCTGTTGTAGGTTTGAACCCGGCCCTCTTCAGCAGCTTGGAGGTCCACTTGGCTATCTCTATAAATAGCCAAGATGAAAAAAATCTCAAAAACAGCTCTGCTGGTGAAGATGTTTCAGTGATTTTGAAGGTTGGTCCCCTTGGTGTTGGCCCATCAAAGTCCTCGACCTTCACATAGCTCCCATCTGCCGTCCAGCCATCATCATCACTAATGGGAACAGAAGATGCTGGTGGAACAACTCTTCTCTTCTTTTTTTGGCTGTAGCTGTGTTCTCAGAGGAATATCTGTAGTAGGCAGATCCAGCTCCTCACTCTCAGAATCTGTGGCTGGCCGGTTTGTCTTCCTCTTAGCCTTCTTTGCAGGCAGATCCAGCTCTTCACGTGCAGAATCTGTGGCTGGCTGGTTCGACTTCTTCGACTTCTTGGTCTTCTTTGTCTTCTTCTTAGCCACTGAACTATCACCAGGGACAGAATCATTATATCTTCTAATGGCTTCCCAATTTGCAGCACTTCTTCTGCGATCCTCCTCCTCCCGATCTTCTTTAGACTTATTTGCAGTCTGTATGATCCCACAGATCTTGGATTTTGTGAGCGGTGAGCATGCCTGCTGCTTCTTCTTCTTCTTTTTCCTCTTCTCCACCTGAGAAGCTTCTTCCTCTTCACTCACATCTTCCATTGCCCTTTCCTCTCGACTTCTCTTCACTCTCCTCTCTCGCTTTTTGCCTAGAACTTCATCCAGGAATATCTCCTGCTCGTTGTTGTGCAAGTTTGATTGCAAGTCTCTAAGCTCAAGCGTGCAGACATCTTGACTTGTCTGGATGAGAGTCACGAAGAAAGGGAATGATTTTGAGCTTGGGACCCCTATATATATACTTTTTTCCCCGCCATTTTAAGTCACATGATGTATCCTGCATTGCTATTGGACTATTTTCCCGCTATATGCAAATTGGGAAGATAATATTAAATAACATTCTTTAACATGTAAATCTGCTTTAAACATGTAAATCATCAATGTATCATGTGACTTGGAATGGCGGCAATGGTTATGTAATCATTGCCGCCATTCCAAGTCACATGATAGATTGAATTCAGTGAAGAATTTGAATTTACATGTTTTCAATTGAATAAATCATGTAACTTGAAGAAAATTAGCATAAGGCGGAATGGGTCTTTCATTTTACAGAATAACATTGAATTGAATACATCAGGTGACTTGAAAATTAGCATAGTGGGAAAGGGTCTACTCTTTTATGCTACACATCACATGACTTGAAAATTAGCATATGGCAGGAGAAATGCCTATATAAACAGTGGAAAATATATAGTGGAAATCATTTTATCATGGACGCCCACAGCGAGCAAGTGCCAGCCGCACACCCTGCACATGGAAGACGCAAGTTCCCCAGCGATACAAAGCGGATTGGAGGCTTCACATTTAGAAGGCCTCATCCTTGTGTCCTATGCTTGGAACATGGGCGTCTAGTGCTCACCCTAATGGGATGTGCGGTTTGCAAGATGTTTTTATGCTGGCGCTGTCACAGGCACTGGCATGAACATTTAAGGTCAAGGGGGCCTAATGTTTAAACTTTTGAAAAACAAAGATTTGGAAAAGAAAAAAAACACACAAAAAAATCAAAAAAAAAAAAAAAAAAAAAAAAAAAAAAAAAACCCAAAAATACAACCCTCCCACTAGCCTTTTGAATGAGAGAGCTTAAGGTTTCAGTCCTTTTTGCCTCTAAAGCCATGTATGCTTATATTAAAAATGTTGACACTCTACAATTGGGAGCAGTTAAATTATAATTGTCTTCTTTTTAGTGTAAACAAACATGAAGGGGATTTCCTAGTGTAAATATAATTTAGGTCTATAGATTTAGGCCTACATGTCAAAAACATAATGCAAAATAATTAGACTGTAAAATTTAAATCATAATCACTGAATAAATCATAATCTTTCTTTTGAAGGAAGCAAGACTTTTAAGATCTGGATTTAACCAGAGAAGATTACATCTTATTATTGAGATGCTGTTCTTTCCCTTCTTACAAAATACTAGTATGTAAGTTAGTGGTCACTAATACCATTATAACACCTGAACGATTTACTACACTAGAATTTGGTGTACTTAGTATAACAATGAGGATGTCAGAAGGAAGTATATAATGAACTTGCCGATTCTTGTTTTATAGGTCAAACAAATCCAAAAATAGTAATTCTGGTTCAAATTTTCAGGTTTGGGCTACAAAAACAATTTACAAAATAAAAATGGAGCATAATAAACTTTTAGATACAGTATTACGTATTAAATTTGAATTAATTACAAATTAATTACCCCCCCCCCAAAAAAAAACCCACACACACAAATAATTAACATAAAACATCAAAAGTCCTGCAGCTTATTTCACTGACACAGTACATAGTATTTACAACTAGTTGCGCTGTGGTTTATCAGCTAGACATTACAGTATAATATATGACCCTAGTTGCACTGTGGCTTATCAGCTAGACATTACGGTATAAATATGACCCTAATTGCGCGTGGCTTATCAGCTACACATTACAGTAGAAAGAAAATGGCTAGGGATATTGCTACTGTAGGGGTTAGCCTTTGTATTGTTTTGTATGGTGTAGTAGTTACCATTAGGAATCCCTGCATGGTTTTGCATCAGCTCAATTCAGCTGTGTGGTTTTGTATGGTGTAGTAGTTACTTACTGGAATACCTTTGTATGGTTTTGTATGGTGTAGTAGTTACTAGGTGAATGTCTGTGTTGTTTTGTATGGTGTAGTAGTTTACTAGTTTATAAATGCCTGTATGGTTTTGTATGGTGTAGTGGTTATCATTTTTAGGCCTGTATGCCTGTATGGTTTTGTATGGTGCAGTAGTTTACTACTTCTAATGCCTGTATGGTTTTGTATGGTGTAGTAGTTTCCCTCTTAAATGCCTGTATGCTTTTGTATGGTGTAGTGGTTATAATTTGTTGCAAGTCTGTAAGCAAATTTGTATGCTTTTGTATGGTGTAGAGTTTAAGTGAAATTGTATTGTATTGTTTTGTCTGCCCTGGTGGCTACTGTGAAAAACCAGGTAGGAAGTTAGGGTTAATATATTCATTTTTAGACCTATGGGCTGTTGGTTTCAATAAGAGACTTCAAGACCAAACAATTTAAATTGTTTTAATTGGGTCTCGCATGTAATTTTGTACAAAGCACGCCTATAAAGCAGACAATATAATGATTAAACCCTGGGTAGCTTAGGTTATGTTTTCACATGGTACGTGCTTGTCTCTCGGTTTCTACACATGGAAACAAAGCAAAAATGTGGCCTTTCTTACAGAATATTAAAGGAAAGATAATGGGAGAGAACAAAAACAACATTAGCAGCAAGACATTGTATATATAGGGAAGGGGCAGAAGGGGCTATCAAAATATGCCATTCTGATTACATTTTGTTCGACATTTGCACTCGCCATGTACCCCTTGAGGGGTGCGCTGAGAAAATTGGTGGATACCTGCTCGGTGTTTCCCCATTCCGGATAGGAGTATGAAAATTTGATATGAAGCATAGCGGTAGTTGAAGCATTCTCTTGCTTGTCTTAAGGGGACAGCACAGGAATAGAGAAATAGGTTTTGAAAGAAAGTGAACAAGTAAAAAAAACATGTTTTTCTTGTTTCTTTTGACAAATTGCACTGAGCAGGTACAGGTGAGATAAAGTGGCAGGCAAACACTGTTTTTGTTGAAATTTGGATGTAATTATAAAATAATTTTAGCCGAAAGCCTTTTTTGTTGCCCATTATGAGGTAATCGATGTGAGTTAGCATGGTTACTGTGGTTTATCACCCACTGGTTGGAGTGTGAGAAAACATGTGAAAAGTAGTGTCTTTTCCTACAGGTATTCTTATGCTATACCGTTACCATAGTTACTAGACTCAGTCCTATTTCCAAGGAAAAATCAATTGCAAAAAAATTTAAAATTCAATAACATTTTAAGTGATACCATCACTTTATTTTTATTTCACATGTGCATTTTGAAGTTAGATGGTCATATTTTTATTTGAAAGATACTGGTTGGAAGAAAGCTACAATGTATATCATGCAGAATATAGAGATCCAAAAAGACCATCAAAAGGTCTATCCAAACTGACCAGCTGCAAACATGTGGATTTTAAACTTCTGTCGCATCTTTGATGTGGTGCCAATCAAGGCAATTAAACATGCCTCTCTAAAATAGTAATATCGGATTCAGAATTTTTAGCCACAAATTATTTGGTGCATTGCAAAGAATATTATGTAGGTCTGACTTATATTTAGTTTTGACTGAAACCAATTTTTCAGTAATTAGAGCCTAGATATTATTATAATTGCCTTAGATATAGAAGTTGGCTCTCCATTTCTTGTAATAATAATAGCAACAGTGCTTTGATTTTGTACCATCTTGAGAAGTAGTTTGTTTTCTTCTTACAATTGCCCATTTAGAAAAATTGATAACATCTAGAAACACAAGTAGAGTGCTCACCATGTCATTGCATATCCGAGAGAGTAAGACAAACCATGTTATTACAAATGCTGTCTCTGAAATAAGAAACTGACGACTATTCCGGGATAGTATCATGATACTGGGGAGTCTTATAACAATGGCGAGCTATTTCCTTTTACAAATGTTGTAAAATCTGTGCCAAGGTACGTGTAACTTTGATGATTTTGAGCCATAAGTCTCGGGCAATATCAATAGGACTGACCGCATTTTCATCAACCCCAATTGCCTCACCTGTTCTCTTACTAGGATCCACAACATGCTCATCTATCAGAGGCACAGTTCTTTAACCCCAATACATTTGTACATTCATTGAATGACCTTTGAAAATTTGGGTTCAAAAACTCATACTCTGCAACATGAGGTCACATTTTGCACTCTGGATGTTTAATTGAGGTTATTGAACGAATGCCATTAGGATGAGGCTATTGTGGTCCATAGTGTCTTTCTGGTGCTCAAATTGTCATTGATCTCATTTATGTTTAGATAAATAAATGATTGTGTTGGCCCCACATTAGACTCTCAGGATTTATCTATGTGGCAATCTTTGCTTTTTGCTGAACCATGAAATGGTATCAGCCTATAAGAGTGAATGTTACTAGCTTACTTACTAGCTTACTTACTAAGTTACTAGCTTACTAGCTTACTAACTAACCATTTGGTCTGAAATGGACATATCTCTAAATGCCACGAAGGTATGACCCCATGAGTGGTGTCATATGAAAGAGGAAAACATAAAGAATATAATAAAAATATTTCCAAACGTCGGAGGTCATCCAGGGGTCACAGGGGTCAAGAAAGGTCATTTTAACTGAAAATGCTCCGATTGAGCTTAAATTTAAATGCAATGATCCTTGTAACATTCTAAACATGTTTCAAACATTTAAAAATTTATTTAAGGTCATTAAGGGGTCATAAAGGGGTCAAAGGTCAAGGTTCTCAAAATGCTCCAATTGAGCTGAAATTTAAATGCAATGATCCTTATGACATTCTAAACATTTAAAAAATATTTTAAGATTCATTTAAAGTCATTAAGGGGTCATAAAGAGGTCAAAGGTCAAGTTTTCCCAAATGCTCGATTGAGCTGAAATTTAAACGCATAATGATCCTTATGACATTCTAAACATGTTGAAAATATTTTAAAATTCATTTAAGGTCATTAAGGGGCAATAAAGGGGTCAAAGGTCAAGTTTTCAAAATGCTTCAGTTGCTCTAGTTTATTTTATATTCTTTACTTTTCCTCTTTCATTAACACCACTCGGGTGGTCATACCTTTGTAGCATTTCGAGATTATGTCCATTGCAGACTCCGGGTGACAGTGGTATAGGCCTACCACAATATACTGCCAAAACCACATGGTTCAGCTATGGTGCGGTTATCGCTCTAGTTTTTATTGTACTGGGATGTATTTTGCGTTGGGACATTCCTTTTCATAATTCATTGATTTGTTTATTGTGTGGTATGTATTTTATGTTGGAGCATTTCTTTTCATATTTATTAAGTGTAGTTCGAAGTTGGAATACTCAATTTTGGATTTCTTTGGATAAGGTTACATTGCGTGTCATAGAAAAGAGTTATTTAGATTTGTGGGGAAAAACATGAACTTGTATTTTTTTTTCCCATTCAAATCTTTTAACAGATACATCTTTACATCCGGTGATATTAAATAACCTAATGCTTGGAGAAAACTAGATATTTAGGTCATTCCCATATCCCACACATTAAAAAACAAAGATTTTGTATAACTATTGAATATTGCAGATGTTTAAATCGTCTATCCCTATCTGCTCCGTTTCATCAAGTGTTTTCTTACCATTTTATTGTCTTTGTAACATCAGAGCTCCTGATAGTAAGATGGCAATATCATTGAACATCGCAATTTGTTGTCATCATCATTCTAGTGTTTCTCTATTCTCATCATCATCATGATGTGAACGGATGAATCATTTGCAAGGGTGGTTGGTATCCTATTTCCATGGCGATCTGTTTACATTTGATCATCGGCTGCTTATGGAACATCCTATATACATCAGAGAGCAAAAAGTTTTGAAGGTGAACTTCAACCTTGCCTGAAAGAAATAATTGCTCTCCAAGATGTGTGACTGTCTGTCTCTGATCGCGCCTGAAGCATGCAAGAAGGAAGTGGATGAAAATGGAAAATTAATATCCTAGCCGTTTTCAAGAATTAAAAATTAATCGGGTGGCCTTGCCTTAAGCATATAGACCATGGTGTATGCCTTGAATTGCGATATTGTTAATCAAGAGGCATATTGTCGCAAGTCTCTGTGGGATCTTTGGTTTTCATTTAGGCGTCACCAAATGCGAAAAAAATTTTGGTACAATTACCAAATAGGGTGCAACTTGCTAGACTTGAGTCCAGTCCTCGTTTACGGAGTTAAGGGTTAGGGTTTAGGGTTGGGGTAGAGCAGACTAGTACTGAGTTGCACCCTATTCGGCAATCGCTCCTTTTTTCTTTTCTTTTTTAGATTTTGAATGTTCAGCATGCCTGAATTCTCCATATCAAAGGAAGAAGTTAATTGTATGACTTGAAATTCTTCTCCGGCAGAAAGGAACTGCGAATATATGTACATGAGCCCAAATTAATTAAAAACCTAGATTTGTTTGAGCATGATTTGATTTGACACAAAAATATTCTTTTAAATGAACTGGTAAATTAGAGGAATGAACCTATGCATGTTTATGAGGTCAAGATGAAAATGAAATGGATCTGATCTTTAACATCAAAGGTTAAAAGTAAATGCCAAAGTCACAGACAAAATTGACTGAAGAGAATCCCCATTAGTCCCAATTACACTAATTCCAATATGGCACTAAGTATGAGAACCAGGTGAGCCAGGTTTTAATTCAGTGAGCTTCTAATCCATAATGGTGCCAACTTCACTTAACTCTTAGGCCAAGGGCATTCCTTACAAATCCAAGATTAACCTACTAAACTAGACCATTCACAAAGTAATACATTTTGTTGCCATTTTCAAGTTGCAATCATTACATCTAGGCGTTTTAAATGGCAACCTTGAGTGGTTTAGCTGGACCACTTTTCCTTTTCATATCATTTTGCCCTCTTCAAATTCAAATCAATGTATAATCACCTTAATGAGTATTGACTCCACATCTGGAGTCTGTTAAATGGTCCAATTTCGTTGTCATGGTTATTACCTTTGACCTTAATGAAAAATCTCAAGTTTTCCACATAAAGGTTGCTTGAGGTCTTGATCATGATCTATGCAACAAAAGTACAATGTCCCATAAATGGGAAACTCATAGCAGGTCAATTTCTTTTAAATTCTACCTAATGGATTTCAGATCAAACAAAAGAAGCAATTTTGCACTTGTGGAAAGTGTAATTGTTGCCAGTGCAAATCAATGCTGTGAATTGGACCAGCTGACACTTGAGAGCAGGACTTAACCCATCATATTGGTTGCTATGTGGCTAGCCAGAAACCTTTCTTACATTTGCTTCACCTTCATTTGAATGCTCAAAACCCAGTCAGCCTTTTATAGGTGGAACATTCCATCCAACCAGGTCTTGATGTTGTAAAAGGACTTCTGAACGGAGATTGATGTGAGGTACAGTTGCAAAGAAAGTGGTTTTATACCGCACTAAGTTGCACAATTTGTGGCAAACCGTAGTTTGTTTACAATGGAATTTCAACTGACCAAGTGATCTTTTACGGGAATTGTGTGTTTGTTTGTTCAAAATGAATCTTCCAAAAATAGTAGGTGAAAATGTTACTCCTGGAAACCCCATCATGTTGCAGAAGTGTAGGCCATACTCTGGATTGGTATCAAATTGTTGACAAACATGCACATTTGTGTGGGAGCATAAATAGCATTATATTAATTCAAACATGTGCACAAGCAATTAAAAATTGTTACATGCTGCATTTTATAAGCTTTTCGCAGAAAGTGGGTTTATACAACATAAGATAACAATTTAATATGAATATATAAATTTTTGTGATTTGCATATACTGTATCACTAGTTAATTTAGCATGTTTGCTGTGTCGACTTGCTGTGTTGCTAAAACTTGCTTGCTGTGAAACCAACTGTTACAACGTTCTTGAAGAAAAGGTTTAAATTGTTGCTTGCTCTTGAAATTATGATAAACAGAGATTGCAGTGCAGCAAGCTCTGCGACTTGATCAGCAAAGAATTATGCACATAAGTAACTAATAACGAAGTGTCCATATAATCAAAAGATCGATGGGTTTAATTTTGATTATTTAAATAGAGGAATCCATATCAGTGATGCTCTTCACTAGCAGCATTTGTTTGGGGGAAATTATTTGAGCATAATTAAAGCAATTAGCCAAGTATACACTAGCTATTAATCCAATTATCCGCTAATTTATTTTGTAAGTGTTAATATGTCATTGATTAATTTAATATCCCTCTATTATATATGGAGCATAATCGTGTTTGAATGTACACTGATCTGAATAAATTTTAATCCAAAATTTAAACTTTCCTTTTGCGTTCAAAATGTATGCGTCCAAATGTAAGCAAAGGTTAATCAGTGTGAACCCACGATAAGTAATACAGTGGCCCGAATCAGTTGTGAAGATAAGCTTTATAAATAATATTATGCAATGTGAACTTTGCCCGACTTTACATGCACTTCACAACTCGTAGTAATTACAAATCAAATTGGTTTATAGCTCTGTAATACAGGCAAGTTCTCCATCGGAAGACAATGATTTCTTTCTATCGTCTGCGAACAATATCCTTGTGGCAATGCTTTTAATTGGATTTTAATGAAGAGGAATACAATCAATTGTAAAAATCACACCCACAAATGTGGATATTGTCACTTTTGAACGCGTGCTCTAAAGCTACTGAACGATAACAACGTGGTGTCTCGGAACGTGATAAGAGTACACCGTCTTCTGTTGGAAACAAGAATTGGTGAGATGCTCCTGGAGAAGCTCACATCCACAGTGTATATCTTTGGCAGTGGTGATGAGGAGGTTTAAGGTCTCCAGAGATGCATCGGCGATAGATACGACATAATCGGGAATTCTCTTAGCAGTGAGTAGTGTGACGTAAACATTGAGGCACAGAGGTTTGTGACCAAGAAGTGAAGAAGACATATACCTTGTATTGCCCTCTACTCAACCTGGATTTATTATATAAGACGACTCTTCAGTTTTGCTAGGCTAAATATCTTTCGATTTGGAAGTAATATCATGCAGAGGTAAAAATGTTTTTATAATTCTGCTAGTCAAGATTCTATGGCATACATTTCATCAATAACTAGAAATTTTTCAGTAGTTTGGTAATGTTGTTACAGATGCACACATGTGTGTATAGTCTTTTGTATTGCTTCCTGTTATTGAGTTGAAAAGGATATGAAACCATTGTTATCAACTTATATTTCATATTTTCTGTGTCACATGCATGTATAAAGTACCATTTTCCAAGTAACATTTGTGTTCGGATCAAGCGAAAAAGAGTCATTTGTTGTGAAAAATAAATGGGGTTTTTTTTTTGCGTAATTAAAATCATTCTTGCGCAATGTACAGGTTGCAACACGCTGAAATTCTGATCAAAGTTGGACTGGATTGGAGATTACAAAAATATTATTATTTTGATGTTGTTTGGAAACAATTATGGCTTACACAATGATTAAATTACAGGGACGGTGTCGCATATAGATTAAACAAGAAATTGAACACTTTGTTTCAAATTAATAATAGCAGTAAACAACTCGTATTACTCAATTTATGTTATAAAAGTTATTTTAGCTTATGTAGCTTTAAAAGATGCTCATTTCATTCAAAGAAAGATTATACTGGCTGCGATTTATCATACATGAAATTTACACTTGCAAATTAGATCAGAAAAACAAGGTGATTTATACGCTGGCGAAACTGTTCAGCAAAGTAGTGAATTTGAATTGTAGATTTAAACAGAAACAAGATGGGTAATGATGTCAATAGTGATGATACAGATAGAGGAATAAGGAGTAGTCATGTGACTACTTGACCTACTCAACCGGGATTTGCTCAGTAGTCTACTTGGCAGTTATTTTGGTCTTGAAAATGGGACAATTGATCGATTGTTAGTTGACGAGAATCAATCTTGGAAATCGTAGGTGGCAAATCAGTGCATGGTATCAATTAGATGTTCGTAAAAGAATATCCAGATAAATAGGATAATATCTTGTCAAGTGTTGTCAATTGAACTCGGAAATCGTAGGTGGTAAATCAGCGCAAGTGGTATCAATTATTAAGAATATCTGGATAAATAGGATAATAACTTGACAAGTGCTATCAATTATGTTTGTAACTATAAATGTCTTCATTGACAGTTTAGGGCTTTTTTTTTCAATTTTAAGCTTTTATGATGCAATAGCTAAAGTTATGATGTTTTATCCCTCACCTAATTGTCATAAGTATTGTCATAAGTATTACATGATGTAAAATCCTAAAAACATTTTCATCGATAAGCATGTGACTTCTTGATCTACTCGGCCGGGATTCAGTAGTATACTTGGCCGTTATTTTGGTCTTGAAAATGGGACAATTGATCGATTGTTAGTTGACGAGAATCAATCTTGGAAAAATTACCTTTAAAATTACCTGTAAAAGAGGAATGTGCATATGTTTAGTCATCACACACCTGGCCTGATTAAAGCTCTTCATCTTGAACTTTGACCTATCCATTCTTACCTGGTAATGGCTGCTTGCCATGGAGATTTCAACAGATGACAGAAGGTAGATAGTACAGGTTCATTGCAATGATCACAACTGGTATTTCTGGTTTCAATAATCTACATAGTTTTGCTCTTAGTAATAATGCTATAACCAGCACAGGTAAGCCTCAGGAGCTCATGTCACTGACGCCACATGTGTTTGGTATAAAATTGATGCGAATTTTTCTCTAGCAGTGGGAACATGGAAATCTGTTGCGAATTTGATATTTAAAATTGAACGATTGCCATCTTGTGTAATAGGCTTACATGAAATAGAATAGTAATGTTGGCTTTTATGGGACCCAAACCTAGCTTCTCTATCGGAATTTGACATCTGCGACTGTTTGTGTTAAAATGTCAATTTATTTTGTTTCATTTTTCTCATGGACCAAATGTTGTTTCATACTAATGTTGTTCTGTGTTATACATTGTATTCTCCTTACCATGGATGCAGTGATTTGGAAACTCCCTTCATGTATGCACACGTATTCGCACACATACCAGATATAAATCCACTCTTATTTAGGTTTCAGGCATAAACAAACTCGGGATCTAAACCTATGACCAACTGCATATCCTCGGGGCAGCAAATCATTCTACTGAGTTTAGACCAATATTACATCGGTCATATATACAACACCTTTTGACAATCTTCCTGCAGCATAAATTGCCAAATGAACTTTGAGCGAACATGCAATGCAACCTAATGGCAGGCGATGATGACGATAATAATAAATAAAAGTAACGAAATCCAAAACATGCGCTCGATGAATAATTAGGATGGTTATGTCTGCTAGTCATTGGTGAGAGGTTACGCGGTGCACGGTGTTACCACGGGGTTTGACTGCGTAATTGATTACTAGCTGCCAGCTGAATGCTTACAGAATGCACAAAATGTGACAATCAACGCCCAAACCCAATTCGCACAGCAAGATTCCCCTTAACTTGGGATGAGTATGTAACACAGAGGTGGGTTAGATCAGAAGAGAGAGCTTTACATTCATACGCCAGTTTACGTAACACATTGGATTCCCCAGCAGATTGTTATTTCATGCACTTGTAATTCTACCAAATTGTATGTGTATTTGTGTGGCCTAATTAGTGTATGATGATTAGGACGAATCCTGTGGTCTAATCAATACGACACAGTCAGAACTTTGAGTTCTTTCAAGGCATGTAGCATGGATTGCTTGAGAATAGCATGGTAATGATGTATTGGCATTGCTTGCTGCTATTAGTATTACAAACTTGATCTATTTGATGATGAGGCCTGCATGCGTACGCGCCAGCAGCAAACTACACCAAGATCGTTTGAATTGCATCTTTTCATCTTTATTTCGCATAATATACTTTCACACAATTGTATCATGTTCATTATGTTTGTATCGTGTTAAACTACGTTAGAAGGAACCTCTGGGTGAAAACGGATTTAGTTGCCTGAATTTACCAATAAAATGAATGGAGTTGCATACACTGAAAAGAACTTATGAAAATATAGGTCTATCATGGGGTATTTGCCAATCTAGTGGCAAAGAAAGAAAAGTCAAAATTGTTTTTCAATACAAGTAGCACATATGTGGGAGTACAAACAATGGTATAAATGTCCATAATGAATATTTTAAGAATGGATTAGCTACCACATAAGTCATCAGTCAATCAGTCATTGTACTTGAATTAAGTATTTAGATAAAAAGTTATCTCTTTCAATTCAGTAGGCCTAGTATTTGCACCTGATGACACAATAGTGTAGGTGGGAGTGTACAAAGCAAATGCAATGCAATAAAATGAATCAGTTACCACACAAGTTAGCATTGTACTTGCTGAAGTAGATGTTTGATGTTAGATGACAATATATTCTTGCTGGTTTAAATATTTGCATTCTCCATGCATTCATTCTCAAGAATGTGGAAAGAAATGAAAATCTATTTTCATTCTGATTTACCTGAATAGGTTGCTTCAATTGAGTTATTTTGAGAAGTCTGATTGCAAGAAGGAAAGTTTGCTCAATTACAGGGTTGCCAAATCTGTGATTTCATTGCTAAATTTGGTGACATTTCAAGAATATTCCCAAGACTTTTGAAAACCAATAGTTTAAAAACAAATAGGGTGACTTTTCAAAATCGGCTCCCGCGACTTACGGTAGTTTTCCTGTCCCATAGAAATAGATGGTTGTGAGAAAAATTGAGTGACTTTTCAATTATTTGAACCACGATTTGGGCTAACAGTGCTTGGCAACCCTGCTGAAGTACATAGAGGGCTATTTAGTAATAGTATTTATGTACATTGTGTAGGCTGATGACAAAATTGATCTGGTAAAATTTCAGCTGGGTCTTGCTAATCAGGACACTTGAATAATTCCACTATTTGGAGTGCTGACTTTCTGTTTAGATTTTGGATCTTACATCAAAATAGGGGTGGGTGTTATGTGTCAGTGAGTGGATCACAGATATGTGCAATCGGCTTTGCTCTTGGTTCAATGGAAATATGCAAGAAGTCGCTGATGATGGAAGTGTGACCTTTGTGTTTAGATAAGGAAGATGTTTTCCACCCTCTTGTTACCAAACCTCCTAGCATTTTATAGGGCAAAGAAGCCTGAAGGTAAGTGCTGGCTTCATCAAGTTGAAGGCTAGCTTTGGTGAATGTCATCTTTGGACAGAAATGGGAATCTTTGAAAGGGGTCAGGATCTTTTGAGTGAGGCAAATGTTGGTCATTGGATTGGTCATTTGATCCAATTGCTTGATCTATTAATTTAAATAATCTATTTAATTAATTAATAAGTTTGTAACCATATTATTTAAGTTACCTGACCATCCCCTGACAAGTCATAGACACATTTTCTGCCTTCTGTCACAAGTACAACATTATTCACCATAAATGAACTAGGAAATTTGAAACTACTACCATAAAAAAATTCCCTTTAAAGGGAAAGCCAGCTTCAATGCAGAAGATGCCTTGTAATAAGTTTGGGTGGTGGCATTTTTAGGATCACTCTTTTTATGATCCATCATGTTTCATGACAGTCCACCAAACCATCAATGATGAGAACATGCACACAGAAACAGCAAACCAAACAACTCCTATAACTTCCTGTCAATTAATTACTCCAAATTGTTCTGTCTTTTTGTCTTTTCTGCCTTTTAGGCTACCCTTAGCTCATTATTAATATAAAGAAATGCAGTTTTTAGTTAATTGGCTAAAAACTGCCATCCTACTTGCCTTATACATGCACATTAATTTTATATTAATTCGCAATTTATACGTAATATAGCACATTATAAAATGTATAAAGACTGATATTGTTCAATTAAAATAGGCCTACATGTATATAAATTATACCCATATCAAAAATAGGCCCTGAAATTGCATCGAATTTTTCCCGTTGAAAAGACAAAACTGATGTTTAAGATAAATTATTTCATAAATGACATTTTGAGTCATTTTATCCATAAAACGATACAGGATATAGGATATTTTTACTTTGACTTTTACGTCCATAAAGGTTTTAATCATGTTATCAATACACTCACATCTCATGCTGTGCTGATCTCCAGGAGGTCTGCTAATGTAAATCTAAGAACGCCTGATAACAAGGATTCTATAATTTTCTTTCGTTGATATGCTGTGGAAACTATTATAGGCCTGGCATGAACTTTTAATGTCATATTTCCTTCAAACCATAACTTTTGAAATTCTCACTCGTTTTCATTCGTTGAAACGGCAAAACATACTTTCTTTTTCTTACAAATCCAATAACAGGTCTATTATATATTTTCACCATAAAAAGTTCCGCAAAGTAATTCAAACCAATGCTAGTACCCCGTAATCTCTTTAGCAAACAAAGACGATCTCCGAATTAGATCATAGCCAGCTAACGCTGGCGAAAACAAACCAAATATGAACTTACTTCCATCATGAATTTTAGAATAATATGAAACAACATTTTATGTTCAAAGTTGAAAATGTCACCTAGTCAGGATCTCTTGTGACCCAGTAACATTGCATAGCTGACAAAGTATATTGTCTGCAGAATATTTACAGTTTTTGCAATGTCAAAATAGTTCAACTCAATTTCCATAGAATTGACAAATAATGTTCAACATGTATCCAGGGCATTCCAAGCTAGAATTTGTATACAAGCCGACACAATGTGTGCCCTCATACTTGAGGACTTAGTTCAGTCAAGTATTACAATGTGCATACTAGATTTTCCTAGTTCAATGATATGCATGGAACACTGCCAAGTGAACTTTGGCTGTGGGGATCATCATTATTTTAGATACATGTGAGATGTTGCCACCAAACATTAAAGAATAAAATGCAATTAGTGTTTTGAAATGTGCTGGTAGTTCATGAACTGATGTCTCTTTTCAAAATGGCCGCTGGAGCTTTGCAAGATACAGCAAACATCACGCATCCATCATAAGATGCAATGTGCCATCATCAATAACCATGATTACTCGACTATTCATATGACTCCAGGGCAAAAATTCAGTGCCGGGCCTTTTGTTTTGCTCGTTAAATTCTTGCTAACATAGATCTTGGTATAATAAAAACAGGAAACAAAAACAGAATAACTCAAAAAGTTTTGTGGGAACAACACAAAAACAAGCTCGTAATTTTTGTGGTTATCCCATTTATGATATTCTGGTATCCATGCACGCTTGGTTTTTGTATTCATTAGTGGTTGGTTGCAGTTATGTATTTCAGTCAAGCGAGTGGGTTCATTTTATTATTTCAGATTATGAGTTGCTGGCAACACCTGACCACAAATATATTAGATTTTATTTAATGTCAACAAGAAATTTGGATTAAGTTGGCTTAATTTTGCAGGATTATTTATTGTAAATATTTCATTTTTCAGTTGTTCATTCTGATGCAAAGAGGAAGCTATATAGTTTGCTTGGTAACCAGCAACGGTCAAAAATCTGCGAAATAAAAATTAACAACAGCAAATAAATGCAGCTAGTACAAAATATGGTTTATTATAATTCAAGCAAGATAAATGTAACAGTACGAGATTAGTTAGTCTAAGCCTGTATCTTCTCAGGTCAAGATTGGACGTATGACGGGAAACTGGTAAATAACAACAAATGTCTATGCAGCCTAATTCCAATTACACTGACTGGTTAAATACAAAGGATCTGACTGATTTATTTGGATTTGATTTGCCCCATTTGTCATTTTTAAAGGAAATTCTTAGTGTCTGTCAAAGCTGTGTTTGCTAGGTCAAGCTTCACAGGTTAAGTAAGTCTTTATGAGCCTACACAGTGAAATCAAGTATTGTATTCTGGAAAAATGGTGTTTATCTGTAACTAATAAACTAAACTGTTGAAGTGCGCATACATGTAATAAAATAAAAATGAAATGTCCTACTTAAAAGGGCATTTCGTGATCCACAGCCTCATCCCCCACTTTTCTCAAAAAAAGTTGAGATTTTTATATCACTGGAAACCTCTGGCTACATAATGTTTATGTACAAAATATTTCTTGCAGATTAATTCGTTTAGCAAAGATATCGTGAAATTTGAATTTCGTTCTGGTGCACCAGAACGAAATTACGTGTTGTCTATGGAGCAGTGTAATACACATAATCATGCATAACTCGCAAACGCAATATCGGAATCAACTGAAATTTTGGAAATAAGCTTTTTTCGTGGACATGTACTGAAAAATGTCATAAAAAGAGGATGCTAGGATCACAAAATACTCCTTTAATATAAAATGGACATTTTACAATGGGAAATGTGGGCTGTCAAACCGACTCATTCATTTATAGTGTTAATGTTCTTGGGTTAGCTTCACTTGGAAAATATGTTTGTTAAGCGCTCTATTTAGAAATTAAAATGTCTACTACTATGATGTTTCACTTGCCACACAGCCCACGTCTATGGGCTAGACCGCAACGTCTATTTGAAGAATTAGGATTGTAGAGATTTTAGTTGATTAAAATGATCGGCTTTCTCCAAATGTCAGCTGAAAAGAGCAATTGGGATTGAGTAGTTCTGGCTTCAAGTTCAAGTCCTGAAGCGGTTTTTATTTTGTTTGTGTGTCCATTTTGTATGTGTATGTGTGTGTGTGGTAGTGAAAGATGCATTCCTGCGAGGCTGTGCGTGGACGGACGTTTGTTTGTGCTTCAAATTGGAAACAGTTGCAATTAAGTTTCAACTTCAGTCAATAAAAGCTGTGGGTTTATTTGAACGATCATGACGAACTTCATGAATGGAATTCCAATCTCGAGTGCCTACATACATAGCTGGTGCCTGCCAATACATAGTTTACTCCCACATTAGTGTGCTTTCAGTCGTCAGTAGTTAGGCCGCAACTGAAATTGAAAAATTTATAACAGATAAGATACAACTGAATAAAGTGTAGGCCTGCAATTATTCAAATTCGTTCTATGGACGGTATGTACTAATTGCCTTTAAAGTTTATTCTTTGAGTTACCTATAAATATTGACTTAACATATTGTGTTGTGATTTAGTTTGAAAAATAAATTTCTATTCTGTTGGATTTGACGTGGGCTGAATATTATTGTTTGATTTCAACTACGTAAGCTATGACCATGATTTATACTTCCCAATTTGATAAATGACAAAAATATTACCATGATTTTAACTAGTCAATTTGGAATCCTTGAATTATTATGAAATGGATATTAAAGGGATGCAGTCCATTGAGCTTTAGTGTGGGTTGTCATTCTCTAGATAGAATGGAGTAGGTGAAATAAACAAGTTGCCATGGAAACGATACAATAATACATCTGCCTACATGATTTTCATAGGACATTGGCTTCCATTTAATTGATCAGTTTGTTCCAATTTTGACTTGAACATGTGTGGAAATATAAATGCATAGTGTATTGTTGAATTGTTTCATCTTTGATAGGAGAGAGTCGGCTTTTATCACTCCATTGCTTTGAAACAAAAGGTATTGTTATAAGTGCAGCATCATGCACAGCTGTTTTATTTTAGAGGCAGTGTATCACTGTCCTTTCCCTGGAATCTGGATTGATCTACCAACAACCTACCAGTCTATTAGCTACTAGTACTACTTCTAGGTAGTATTCAATGCAATCACTACATCATGTGATTTTTAACTAAATGTGAAAAACACTCGAGGCTTGACTTAACCTATAGATCTTCTTAAGGATTTGGTCAAGAACTGCAGTTTATAAGTCATAATCTAGGCCACTACAGGCATCTTAAACATGTTAAAGAGAGAAAATTTAGTAAGGAATATGACTTAACTCAAAACATTATAGCAGAACACAAATCGTGCATTGCAGGAAACATATAAAGTTCCCGCAAATGCGGCATCTCTTGATGCGATGCCAAAAGCGTTCAAAACAAACAGGATTTTGTGATTAGGTGCTTTGAACTGGAAAACATCCCTAGTTCTGATATGCGTGTGCATGTTTTCATACAGACGTGTTCTATCTAGCCAATCTTTCAGAATTTCTGGTACTCGAGAAAGAACTAAAATGCAATTCAACCCAGCACATTAGCGAGTGGTGTCAGAGACTTTGTATAAAGCCTGTGAAATGCATTTATTCCTGGTGTAAAAATAGAACTGCTGGTATTGGCAGTTATAAGATTGATAGTTTGAACTCAAGATGGGGGAGAGAGATTTCATCTTCTTTTCTTTCTCTAGTGATCACAGATGGTGATGTTGATGATGATGACATCCTTGTTGGTGGTGGAGAAGTCTCGGGCTTTATGATGGCTTTTTCTCAAGCATTCCAAATTTGCATTGCCGCTTCCTGTATCTTGTCTGATGACTTGCTTATGATTTTCTTATGTGAAAACAGTGCCGCTATAAAAACAAGATTTCTCTTTGATGTGATTTTGCCTCGTGCCTCAATGCTAGAGCTCTGTTAATTAATTACTGCAGTAATTTTCACGAGGGTTTTACTTCCGCGAGGGTTTTATTTTCGGGAATTACGTAAATTGAGTTCCAACCATGTAGGTAACACCTCAAGAAAATATGTAATAATGTATAGGGAGTATTGGGCAGGATTGGGGAACCAAAAAAATAACAAATATCTCTCTCACTCCGAATCACGAAAGTAATTGTACGCGAAAATTACCTCTTATACAGTAGATACAAGAAGGTTGCAATGCTTAACAAATCTGATGAGATCAATACTGCTTTGAAACTATTAAAAGTTGACAGGTTTGTACCAGAAAATGACGATATTGGAACTACTTTATCACTTCACTCTGATCAATATCAATTTGTCTCAATGATGAATAAGTTTATAAAAATCTTCATACAATTACTATAAATTCCCTATTAGAGTAATTGCAACTAATAGGCAGACCGAGAGATACTTGTATTAATGCTTTCCAGGCGCCTTGTGATTTACCATACATATACATGTACTGTAAGTCAACATAATTATTAGATGAAATTCCTTTTTAAATGTCAGTTTATTCAAATAGCAAAGATATACAGCTCTATGATTCAGACCAAGTATGTTTTTTCACCTTTGGTGGTTCAGTTATTGATAAAATTGTAAATTTTTTAGAGATGTAGAGAGAGCGTTAGCACTGATGGAATGGGGTAAACAACATCAGTGCCATCAATCCATTAAAACCTCCATCATATATTATATCAATAGATACACTTTTTTGTTTCCCTATGAGGCACTCAAAATTCTCAGCGAAATGAATGAACTTGAACGTGAATACAAAAAGAAAGTGACAATTACTGATATTCCTGCAAGATAGAAGCAAGTATTCAAGCAATAGATTGTTAGCAACAAATTTGTTGCGTGGCATTGACATTTTCCAAGTAGATCCCAGTATGTCATTAATGTGTCCAATTCACATTTTCGAAAGGGCTAGCGGAGCCAATTGCGTGTGATGAAGCTTATATTGCTAGGTGCGAATCTTACATGTCTCTAAAGTCGCTGTCACTTCCTACGGATTCGGCTCGTTGCCTTGAGGGCTTTCGATGCACTTTACTGCTTGCTTAGGCATGTGGAAGAAATTGCTGAAATGCGCATCGTTAACTCTCTGGAATCACAGCTCTATTTCGTGCTCTCTAAACTCAGAACGGTATAGACTGTTGTGGGTTTTGTCGCCTGCTCTATATTTTCATGGTGGATGGTTTTATATAGACAGGGTCATGTAATGGTTGATTCCTAATCAAAATGCACTGTGATATTGTTGGTGAACTTCATAAAAGTGGAAATTGCAACCTATCTGACCTGTATTTTTTGTATGAGTGGAAAACATGTTGTTGTCTGTATAGTAACAGACATGAAAATATGTAAGTATTTCAATGTGTGTTGTATTGAATAGGCTACATAGTATCGTGCCAAGTGCATAAGTCATGTTACTGTGTTAAGCTTATTTAACAAACGTGTAATTATGGTAATATATGGGGAACAAATTGTAAGTAAATTTCTTTATTGATTCATAAATTTTGTTTTGGAAGTATTTGATAAGTAGGCACGAAAGATCAAATAACAAGATAGAGGTAGTCGTGACAATTTGTATGTTGTACGATTTCGAATAATACAGGCAATTCTTGGTCAACATTTTGCTTGTTCAAATACTTAACAGTTAAATTTGAAGTTCTAAGGCAGTTCAACACAATCTCTCAGATTACCAGTTTTTCACAATATATTGTGGAAAGTGCCCACGTTTGGAGAGGGGTAAATTGGAGGTTGTGAATAATAGTCTCGATTCTGTGACAAGTGTGTGTAGGTGGATTGTATGTAGGTGATATTTAGTTGTTATTGCTTGAATCGTCATGGCAACGGTAATTTTTACCCTCATTTTTGAATGATTTTTAAATTAAGCTATCCATCATGTGTTTATAAGCGTGATATGAGAAGGTTGACAGTATGGATGGATGTATTGCACTCAGCTCTCAATGTGCGCTGCTTATTGGAAATAAAGCCATGAAGTAACTCTACGCATATTGTGTCAGACATTTGCATATTAACGTGCTAAATGAAATCAGAAATGCAAGAACCGGATTATATATATTACCGGGACTTCTATGAAATATGGGAATAAGAGTGATGGATGAGTAGAAGCAATGCCATGAACACCATCTGATAGGAACCGTTTAGGCCCCCCCTATAGACTAATTGGCCTATGAACTTTTGAAAAAACCTGTGAAAATGTGTTTATCTGATTGTGTCGCTGGTGTTGAGTCACATTTTACGTGGAAATTTGGTATACCTGATATTGGCCTACAAACTAGGTAGTATGGATAATGTCAGACATGGATTATATTTTAATTACACTCCACCTGTCACATTTTATTCTGCACAATGTTAATATGCATTAAACATGGGCGTATAAAATGTAGGCCTATGAATATATGGAATCATTTAATTTTAAAGCCTACTGAGCATCTTTGGCAAGCAATTATAGCTATAACCGTGACATGAAAGGTGTGTCTTGCAAAAAAGACAAACAAATCTATGGTTTCTATTAAGCTCCTGCCTGCCCTTGTCTCTAAAGCGGAAAAGGAAAAACTCAGTGGTTCATTAGCAAACTTGCCTTTGCTTCTAAAACAGGATCCTGGATGAAAGTCAAGAGCTTTTCAAAGCACTTCTGTGACCATGGTGACTAGTGTGAGAAAGTGAATAATGATGAATTTATAAATAATTTAGCTACCTGACCCACCTCATAAATCAGCAATGTCAAGTTGAAAAACATTCTGTGATAAAAAAAAATGGGGACAACAGTCAACATTTAATAGTCCTTGTATGTGAGGTATGTGAGTTTACTTAAATCAACAGTTCAATTAAGGTCAAGGTTCACATAGTTTTCATTCATATATTTGTACAGATTTCTGTTAGTGTATTTAGTCTGAATGCAATACTGCCTCAAGTACTACCGTTTGTACTCCAACTTTTGGCGGCTTGAGAACGCGCCGTTGCCACAAGCGAGCGAATTGTATAGTAGCGGAAGGTCTTTGCTGTAGGGAAAAGGTTAGCCAATTCTAATTAACAGGCACTTAATTAACATTCAAGAGTTCTCCACCTACAGTTGACCTAGCCGTAGGTATAATTAATGGATTTGCTCTTCATCGCATATGATAGGGTCTAGGCCTCGTTTCTGTTTCGATGAGTTTTAACCCCTCACTAAAATTGTCAAATGCAGACAACATTTTATGTTGTTTTTTGTAAAAAAAAAAAAGTAAAAAAATAGTAAATTAACATTTTAATGGAATATAGCTTTTTTGGTTTGAAAAATACAAGGAAATGAGTGCAAACATGCCTAGTATTGATTCACTGTGTTGTTTTGATAGTTCTGTTGATAAGCAACCCATCATTTGTTGATAATGAGCACATGGCAATTAGCTAAAGGTGTAGCCATTGGGGACAGTGAACAAGGTGTGAAGTGCTCTACACCTGTGGGGAGCAAACAACACACTTTTGAATGAGGAAGAATGGTGGAATAATTGACATTTATCTGTGAAAGATGAGGAGGATTACAAAGGTGTTCTTTTGATTAGAATGTGGTTCTTTTTATTTACACAGTGCTCAATGGGTTCATGGGAGTGCATCTTGGCTTTAGAAGTTCCAATAATTATTTTGGTTATGGATCTGTGGTTGGGTTTGCCTTCAATATAATGGGTAATGCAATACAGTACATAATGCAATGCTTTGATGCAATGTTTATACAGGGATGCAGATATGTTAGCCTACAAACATCAATTTATGCATGTGTCTATGTCATCATCCAATGATTTAGGGCTATACACTACAGCAGGAGGGTGAAAGTGCATATAGGAACAATGCCAAAAAACTACGTCACGCCGGTCACGCTATTGTTCGACTTAAACTACATCATTCGCCATTTTGTAAATATTAACGCATGATCGTTGCTTTGAAGTTTCCACCGGCTAGTCTGTGGATAGCGCAAGAGCATGCTTTGACCATGCGCAAAAAAAATGAATATCATGAAGATGTTTAAGATTGATTCTTAGATGTTTCAAAAATTTAATACCGTCATATTGCATAGATTCATCAAAGAATGGTTTGAAGTACTAACCTTATTTAGTAATTTTAAAAAATCGGGAGAATTTTACAAAATCAATGTTTTTACCTGTCGGTATTACAACTCGTGAAACACATTAGTGATGTGCCTGGGTGACCTAATCTACTAACCTTTAACGTTTCCTCTATGAACTCTAACCCTCCTACAATATGGCGCCTATTGTCTAGAGTTAAACTACATCTTTCGGTGTGTTACGTAATACTACGATGCCTATCCCATTATATCGATCCCTGACTACAGCACTAGCATGATCTCAAGAACCGCTATCACTGACTATGGTTATTCATTAGGCCTAGGCCTATAGATAGGATATCAGTATTGCACCATGCTAACAAATTCACAAACACCTAACACAGATCAGTCATATAAATTATACTCCGGCATTCATAATTGCAACACCAACACCTTACCTATGATGTTTATCCATACCACTTTACCAACACTTCAGTGAATAACCACTGAGCTAGCATTAGCAAGCAAAACTTGCAAATGCATTATGCAAAAAAATAAAAGAAATAATACCCAATAAAAAGTGTTGGAGTGACATTGAAATGAAATGGAATGGAAACTCAGGCAAAGTACTGTGTGTGAACACTAGTGAGATAAGCTGCTTTCAGCTTTGTACAGGTTATCAACTTCTACCATTTATTCCGACACAGATTACCTCAATAGGCCCACCCATGGTGTGTTAAATAAAGTAAAATATAAGACTGAGGGGCGATTGTATTTTTTTAAATTGAAAATTTAGAATCTTCAAAAGTCAGCATTTAGCACTGCAGGGTATTTTCCAAATTGGTTCTACAAACGAGTAACCTAGGTAACCCAATATGCATGCGCAGCTCTCGTTTTTGCTCCCAACTGTATTTGACGCTTTGTGATATTGTTAAAACTCAAATGTTATTGTTTGCAATATTGTTTGTACATGTAGCCGTCTAATTGAAATTTGATTGCCGAAACTGATACTGATATTAAATTTTTGTTGTTACACTGTGGTCAAGGTGACGCACACATTGCTTGTTATTAGTAAGCCATATTTTTGCTTTTTTGTGAGATCATTTTTGTCCTTGTTGGAAGAAATGCCTCATACAATGTGCAGTACACCATACCAATGCAATATGTTGTCTCTACTACAACATATGTAGGTCATATACATTACAATCGGTTTTGAAAGTTGTAAATTTAAGAGAAATGCTTGCCATACATGTACCCTTATGGGTGACTAATGTCACTTAAATATTTGGGGAAATACTGTTATTTTTAGTGTATTAAAACAGAAAAAAAATTATTGATGTAGGCTTTCAAGATATTGTGATGTGATGCCACAAAGTTGTGGGCCCAAATGCTACCCCATCGCATAGCAAATGCAAGTTGCATGGATGGTTCATACCACATTAAAAATCAGAATAAAATACTGCAGCCACCCCCACCCCACCTCATCCCACCCACATCCAGTTATTGTTGGAGACCCATGAAGAAGGTCTGCTTTAAAATTGTTATTCATTGTATATCTACAGCCCTGACTGAGGCCTAGAATGTTACCTATCCAGACCATTTTGCATTCAGTGCATGAATTTGATAGGATGTGTAAGAAATGTTTTACTGTGTGTCTAATAGTTATTGTCACCTTCCATGCCTACTGTCTGCGTTGGTGTTTTATATTCGCAGCTGAATGCAATAAAACACAAAAACACTGAAGTGTCATATTTGTGAAATTTACATATGAGTATGTGCAATGCAAATATCACATTTACTGTCAATGTTGTGCCACCATGTCACTTACAACACAACATTTTCAAATGTGGGACAGAAATAGTATTAGCCAAAATATTATTAAATGATTATCATTAAAAATTGTTCAATAGTGAATTCAGTAAATCAAATAATAACACAATGATGGAAAAATTGGGTTTTTAACTCTTCACCATTTAAAAGGTTAAATTGTAAACCCCCTTTAATAAAACCCCATTGAGTACAAATGTAGGTTCTATATCTATGCATGTATGGTTCTATTCATACATTACAAAACATTAGCTGTAGCCACTATCAATTATAGAGGACAGTATTCCATCTTGGCTAATCAGCTGGGCATCAGTGACAGGTAGCAATCACACACTTTACTCTCTGGAACCTACATTTTGATTTAACATATTAAACCAGTACTCAGGTAATTTGAAAAACGAGTAATAAACATTGACAGTGGTGTGAAAAATGAAGTTCATCCAATTTTTTTAAAAGAGAGGCAGGACCACAACAGCCAACCCACATACATCTGTTCCAACCCTAGCCCTTCCTTTTCATCTATTTAACTAATGGAATGGGGTCAAATGTTTGTAAGCAAACCTCTTTTCCTTGATACAACAGGACCAGCCCTATCTGCAGAGTTTATTCCAAGTTGAACAAGAGCAGTACCTTTTACAGGCCCCTAGACAATTGGGATATTTTTCCAAGTTCAAAGCCATTTGCTGGGCTGCCACTATACATGTATTACTAATCGGCACTGCCCAATTATTGTGTGTGTGTGTATACATTGTATATGTGTGTGAGTGAGCGAGACTTGTCGTTAGTAAGCAGTTCACTGCTGTGGCTTGCCAGGAGAGGTTGTGCTGTATATACCACAGTATTTTTGAGTTGAACCTATCAGCAGTTAAGATCAAATGGGTCATCGGCAAGCTGCTACCCTCCTCCCTGGCTACTTGGGCTAGCTAATTTGCTTTTCTACTTGGTCCTGGTGACAAATGTATGGTATTCGTGCAAGATTTAACTGGGTATTTGCTGGGATTGTGTTGAACTGAAATTTGCCAGTTTTTATTTTGTGGTGTAAGTATTGAAACAGTAGATGCTATAAAAATCAAAATTTAGTTCAGGTTTCTCTAGATGAGAATGATGAGAATCAACATAACAATGATGCTTTGCAGATTGCTACAGTTTTGAGGTACTTGTTCGTAAAAAAAATGAACCTTTGTTTTATTTTGCTGTTGTGGTGTGGAAGTAGGATGTTTACAATGTGATTGTGATGATAATTTTGTTTGTATTTACAGAATTGGATAACCCTTGAAGCTTTGCCTGTACTTGGCATCACCTTTGGGTAATCACTGCCTAGCTCACTGTCATTGTAGCCGGAAGTTTTTGTTTCTATTCACAGGATTAACTAACTGTACATGTAACCATTAATATCGCGTAACACTTCATCACTCGCTCACTCAAGCAGGCAGTTAGTCAGTCCAGTATCCACGGCGAGTCATCTATTGGGGTTTATTCACTCACCAAGCCAGATGGTGAGGAGTCATTACAACACACGACCCTTGACTAACAATTGTAGAATCACAATCGCAACTTGTACATTTTGTATCCTGCTGTGAAAATATAGCTGATCATACATGTAGATTTGTGTGAACACCGGAGTCAGGATTATACTTTACTTCAAAATTGACATATCCCATGGAATACTAGCAAGGATATATAGTTATCGTTTCCTTTATTGTTTCGTGCCTGGAACACATATATTTTTTTTCAACTGACACTTGTTTTTGGAATAATACAAGGAAATTATATAACAATGGCATCGCTTGTATGTAGACATCTCTCCTCGTATAGGAATATAGCAGTTAATGTTCTAGCGATTACGACTGTACTACTGACTATGCTTTCATGGACTATGTGTTATGTAGAAGCAAATGAGCCTGCTGATGTTAGGGCATGGTTTGAATTACATAGCATTCCAGAGGATGATTTAAGACAACATAATAAAGACACTGCCTCATCCTCCTCATCTACTAGAACAAATACAAAACATTCAATATGGAAGCCAGTATCACAGGGAGATGGTATTGGGGATACCATAGCAACTGTTGGAAGGGTATTCAAGTATGCCATTCCTAAAGATGCATTTAGAGGAGATATTTCAAGATACCAGGTGAGTATCACATCCTGAAAAGGATGCCTTTAGCATGTTTGTTTTATGTTAACCCTATGAGAACTACTTGCCGATTGGCCAAAATGAATATTGTGTCCATTATCAAGGAGGGTATTAATATTAAGACCATCTGCAAATGCAAGTTTGGCCATAAATAGTTTAAAGCCTAGTCATAATTGGCAATTGAAATGAGCACTTTAAGTTATCAACCAATCAGAAATGCTGTTAGATGACCAGTAGTGTCCAGGGGATTAAGATGTTAATCTGATGAGGAAGGGTAGTGTGGGTTTTATACAAACATTTCAGACTTTTCGGAAATGGTTGATGATAGGGTTTGTGAAGTTCTGAGAATGGTATCCTCGAGTGAAGTTGGTGTAGGATATATTTTTTTAGATGTAAATTTTGTTATTAGAACTTTGTTTTTGTTATTTTGTGTTAAATTATTGAGGTATGTGTAGTAGTGGTAGAAATTTGTGTTTGTTTGTGGTCAGCATAGATGGCCATTATCTCATATGCCAGGTCACTCGGACAAGTCTCTGAAAACAAAACGTTCAGTTCGTGATCAAATTGATGTTATTTAATAATCCAAATTACACTTGTCCCTTTGCATACATGAGGTAATTGTCAAATTTACTGATCAAAAGAAAAAGTAGTTGATAAAACCTACACAGCAAATAGTTTGGGATTTAGCGATTTACAGTATTTTAAGTTTGTAAAGCTATGTGGGTTATTGGTTGATTGTTTAGTTAAGAGAAAATATTTTTATGGATATTTGTCATAAATTTTAATATGTGTTTGTTTGTGACGGTATTTGTGGTTATTTTGGTATGCATGTAGAGAGGGTCTTGTGGTAGTGTAGAGTCATTCAAGCTGAAACTTCCCATTATGTCCGATTAGAACCTGCGTCAATGGCATTATTCCTTGATTCCCACGACGACGTTTAAAAATTGTATTCTAGTTCAATGTCAGGTGCACTTTCAATCTCTTTTCTATTTTTTCCCTTCCTATCTCCAGATAACAGAAGCGGGTAAAGAGCAGCTACCAAGCTGGCTATTTTATACTGGTGAGACACAGACACTAGAGGGCATCCCATCAGAATCTGACATGGACCAGTACTACATAACAATCATTGCATTTGGCAAAGAAACAAATGGTACTGTATCCCAAGCCACTGATGTGTTTTCGGTGAATGTTGTTCCGGATTTAACTGGACAATCAGGTGCTACTGCTGCCACGCCAGTACAAATTGGACCGGTTCGAGGCGTGAAATGCAGCAATGATGAACCAGGAGTTACAGCAACAATAGTACTCGATGCAGACTGGGGAAAGCTGGGAGCTAAAAATCGCATGGAGTCCATTTCAAAAATGTCGCAGAATTCGAGGCTTGGCGTAGAGCAATTTCGGCTGTTGCCTATTGGAAGTAAAAGCTTACTGGGTGAATCTGTTCTTGTAGCTGGTCCGGGTAACGTGAAAAGACCAGAGCATCCAGGTGTCGCACTGAGCTGGCAAATTGGCTGCGGAACTGATGCCGGTAAATTCCCTGTTGTGACTATATTAGAATTGTCATCGAAAGATGGATCAATGGCGACAAAGCTCGGACATAACATTATTGGCTGGCATGTGACAAACGGTCAATCAAAAGTAAAACGTGTTCGACGACAAGCAAACTTAATGGGTACCCCAGTACCAACACCACTTCCGACAGATATGCCTCCAAGACCAACAGCCACTTTAGTTGTTCCATCAACTCGTGTGGTACCCACTCAAATGTCGCCTAGCGTTATGCCTCCAAAGATGACACAATCAATGATTGTCACTATTGCACCCACTCGCTCATTTGGTCCAATCGAAGAAACAACTATGATGCCTACGTCAGGAATGATCAAGCCCACACCACAGCCACCAATGAAAAACACGCGTCCCAAACAGAATGTGCCCTTAACACGCGTTGATGCAACAGCACTCAAAGTCTTCAGCTTCCAGATTCCGAAACATACATTTATAGACGCGGAAGAAGGCAACACAAGAAAATTGCGACTTGTGTTGATGACACCGGACGGGGCAGAATTACCAAGCAACTCCTGGGTACAATTTAATAAGCAAACGCAAACTATGGAAGGTTTACCTCTCAAAAAAGATGTGGGAAGGCAGGAATATCTTCTTGTAGCACAAGACAAAATGGGATTGACAACACGTTTGGTCTTTGAACTGGTTGTCAATGCGGCACCCAAACTCAGTGAGAATCCTCCCCCTGTGACCATGGGAATGGTTTTAGATATTGACTTTAATGAATTTGTTACTAATCCTGCAGTAAAAGCAGAAATCTTGAACAAAATTGCATCTGTCTTCGGTGATCCAGATGCAAGTGCCATCACATTCACAGACATTCAAGAAGGCTCTGTGATCTTGTCATGGACCAACAATACACTTCCAACGGATGGCTGTAACAAAGAATTGATTGATTCCATCATGTCCAAATTGGTTGGACCAGATGGCGAACCAACGCAAGAATTGATTGATGCTTTTCATCCGTTGAAAGTTAGCAGCGTTAATGCTATCGCAACAGGAGCGTGTGCTTCTACTACAAACCAAGTACCTTATAAAGACACTACTCCAATAATGACAACTGCAGGAGCACCAGGTAGTGGCAAGAGCTCTAGTAAGTCGATAGTAACGACTGTAATAGTACCAATACTCATTGTTTCTCTCATCATTATAGTAATAGTATGTGTTATTGTTATCATTCACTGCCGAAGAAGTCGGAAGCATAAGTTAGCCCAAGAAGACCAGAAAACTTTCAGCAACAAAGGCATCCCTATTATATTTGCTGAGGAACGTGAGGATGGGGAGAAACCTCCCACTTCATCATCGCCACTTATCATGCGAGAGGAAAAACCACCTATATCTCCGCCTGATTATGCCAGCCCCAATAAAAATAATTCACGTAGTAAGAATAGCGGCAGGCAAAATGTACCTATGGTTGAAATATCGGGTTCGTCGCCATATAAACGCCCACCTCCTTTAGCTACTTCCACACCGGAGAGCCGTAATCAAAGACCGGGAAAGAAACCCGCGTACAGAGCGCCCCCTGCATATGTACCCCCGTAGTGCACCCTGGAAATATCATGGTAGCTTCAATTAACTTATACATTATTTTTTGATGAAAAAAAAAGACTCGCAGAACTGAGAATGGAGACAGAACTCCCCAAACAGACTGACGAGTTGATGGGTTAAGATAAGAAATTGGAGTTTCTGTGTGTTTTTACAACTTTTTCAATAAGATTGATTTTGAGAAACCATATCTTCTGCTTCCAAGGCACCCACCACTTTATTGACAATCACATGTTATTATTTGTATGCGTTCGTTTCTACGTATATGCACCTCAGTACACGCAGCATGCATCGCTGACTACCTTGATTTATGTACGTACTCTACTATTTGCCATAAGGGACAACATCATATAACACGCGCAGTGAAACCAGAGAGTTGCTTCATCTAGGATGACATGGTGTTTAATGCATAATTTAGTTCAAAGTGAATATTATAGAGTTTGTTATGACATTCAACTCCTCAAAATAAGCCTGCATATTATGAAAGTGCGTTATTTTGTGTACTGCTAATTTAAACCCGAATCATTTTGTCATCTCTGATACTGTAAAATCCTGTCTGACATTTAAGTGATGAATACCTTGAAACTTTAATGATATACATTAAATGTATTGTGATCATTTATTTTTTATCAGTCAGCTTTCACCGTTACAAAAACGTGTCACTTTCAGTCATCCATGTAGATGATTTTGTGTGATGCAATTTTACTGTTAATTGGCTCAAACTTCAAAGGAAACAGGTTGATGAAATCTACTATCTAATTTAAATGTTTCTGAAGATATTTTGAAATAGGCCTTTTTTATTTGTACATTTCTGATAATCAAAATTTTGAGCTTTAGCATGCACAATTTGCAAGGTAAGAATTAATTTTGTGCTTAGGTGGAAAAAATATGAATTTAATTTCACAGCTCTTATTAGTCATCGTTATTATTAGTCATCAAAATAAGTGAATTTGAAATAATGAAATTACTGAATAACATGAAATAAATGGCTAGACGAGATTAGAATGTAGCATAGGGCCGGCCTAGTTATGTGCTAACTTACTGGTAGTTCTGATCTTGTCTTGGTCCTTGTTTTGATACAATTTCTGAAATATTTATAAACATAAAATTTGTACAAAAATAGCAGTTCATTATATTATTAGTGAAAATATAATTTTGTCCTGGATTTTTTTTTTTGTGTGTGTTATTTTGGTGTTTTGTAAGACAATTGGAACTCTAAAATGAGGTTTTTGAAGTTTTTGTTGTCTAGGTTTAAAAAATGTACCAAAGGAGTGGATTTCTGTGGAATCTTATTTACAGCGTCAATGTGTATTATGTGACCCGTTACAACAAAAGGTACCTTATTTTGGAAGTGGAGATTTTATATTAATTTAAGGTTATCTTTAAAATGAGACCAAAATGATTTCCATTGAGGAAATATGATAAAAAGCAAGTGAATTTTCTTACAATTTTCTTTATATTTTGCAAATTGTAATCACTTATATCTCGGAACTAGTCTGGGCAACTTAGGTACCTTATGCTGTAACAGGTAACATTTATATGAGAGTAATAATATTGTTAAAATGTCATGTAGAGAAATATTATGCAATAGCAAGTTAGGTGACACGTTAGTTTAGTGCCCACGCCATTGTATTTTACATGAAATAATTACTCGCCCAGTCCCCGGATGTTTTTCGTAGTAAACATAATCCATCTGTGTTGTCACTCAGAATAAAGGTGTGTTTGCATGGTGGTATTGAACTTGGAATGGATCAATTTTTCGTACATTTTGGCTGTGTTTTGTGGGAAAGAAAATCCATGGCACATAATTATGGGGGGTTCACATTTTATCCAAACCCCATGTAAGTTGTATTGTTGTTATTTTGTGTTGTTATTGTCATTTTGTTGCTGTTGTCATTTTGTGTGGGGCTGGGAGCAACATTTCTTCCTGTTCAAAATATTTCCCCTGGGTTTCTTGTTTGCTCTGCTTCCAAGTGGGCATTTGGACAACATTCTTGCGAATAAGATGCTGTGATTACAATGTACTTCTTGAAATCTGTCAACTGTCATGTTAAAAAACCTCTTTGAACAAAACAAGAAGGGGCTATTTCAACAACTCATTGAAATGTTCGAGTGCCAAAATTGAACGATTTCAAATCTCAGAATGATCATGCTCCACACCAACATTAAGAGGTGACATTGGGACATACTATCAAAATTATTACCAGTTGTATCACATGTTCATGCTGAGAGTAAGATCTTCCATGTCTAACTTGAATTACATGTACTAGAGTATTTATTGTATGAACTTTTGTTCTTTTGTACCAAAATTAAGCATCATCAACAGTATGAATTTAGACTGTATATTCTAGTCAATTTTAGCTACGTGTTTTATATGTGTTTTCATGTACTAATATTTATGTACTATAGTTGTTGAGGTTCTGATGAAATCTATTTAATGATTTTTTTGTAGAACGGAGACAAAATAAAGCGAAATGTAATTAGCTTTTGAATACCTGAAATAGTTATAAATACAAGAACAACTCTAAATAGCTCTATATTTTCATTTCCACAGTACATTTATGTATTAGATAGTACTCGTATTTCAATATTATTTGTCCAAAATCTGGATGTTGAAGTACATTATGTAGAATATTCATGTATTAACTGAAATTAAGGTCCAATTAGTACGAGCTTATAAATTAAACAAGTGACCAAGATTTTAAATCATTCACATTTTCTTGCACTATAATCTTATAAAATAGTTTTATACAAACATCTAAAAATTACTATCCTACAAAATTATCTTGAACCCCTGAAACTTTGGGGTATAGAGATGTGTACAATTCTGTAATTACAATATACATGTTTTTGAACTGAGGAGATATGCCGTGGGCTGTGCATATATTTGGAAAGTAAATTTTTTAAGAGTTCAGGGAAAAATATGAGGCTTTTGAGAACATTCAAAACACAGGGCGCTGTAAGGGAGAGTTTAAAATCAAAGACAGTTTTGTGAAACCGAAATTCCCCACAAAAAATAAGAATTAACAATTGTGGTTCTTGCAAGATATTAAAATTTGTTGATAATTCATGTAAAAATCAACAACTTTGCTGCTCACGAAGGTGCTGTTTTTATTCAACAAAATGTACAACTTTGCTTGTTCAAGAGAACCAGTATTATGGTAACTACTAAGAATTTGTACATTTTGTTAAAAATAAATATTTGTTTTTGTTTTTATTATGAAATAAATATAAAAGTTGCAACTGAATATTCTTTCCAGTCTGAAGATCTATATATGTAACTTTCAAATATACCTGGTGGCTCAGTGATTTTGAGTTGAAATCGAAATAAATTTTAATGGAAATTTGGCTATATATCGCATTATGTGTTTAAATCAATAGTATACAGATTTCGTTTCATTTCAATATCCCTGCCCTAACACTAGTAACAACCAGCAACAAAGCTGACAGGCTGAAAACAGAGTAAGGCCCATTTCATACTTTGATTCGCAGGCACAAATTTTTCGCTCCGATAAACCTTGAGCAAAATTGTACTATATATATCTGCCATAAAGAAAACCTTCCTCTAAGCAAATTACCTCAAATTGGATTTCTTTTAACTTCTGCCAAAATTCATTCGCGATAAATGTTTCTGATTGGGCATGCTGTTAATTTTGAGATGAACCAGCAAAATGAACCTGGAGATAAGTTTCAATACATCAAATTATTTTAACAGACGATAAATCATTCGCAAATTATGTCACGGCAACAAATTAGTGTCCGCGAATACCAGTATGAATCAAACTTAATTGAACTTGAAATCACTGGACTGTGCAACCAATGGGTATATTTGAAAGACAAAGAAACTATCACTAAAAGCCAATAAACTTTCCTACAGCTCATGAACTTTGGGCATTACATTGATAATTTGCCCATGTCCCATAATATATTGCACTTGTGACACTTTTTTTACCATTTCAGTATATAATCCCTATAGACCATTCCTATGATTGGCACTTTCCTGTCGTTGATGGAGTGAACATCAATATTACATAATGAGGACAGTAGGGTTTTCTTATGATGAGAAAATAATGGAAGCGAGGTAATGTTTACCCCATCATCAACAGCAGGAAAGTACAAATTATAGGAATGGTCTAGATACCACCATATTTAATATGTTAAGGTTGAACATGCTCACAGATGATTTGCACATCGACAATGAGTTACAATGTAGTTTTGGTTGCTTTGCATTCTGGGTATTTATTACTCAAAAAGTGAATTCACGTCCTGCATAGTGCATACAGTTAGCGACTAGAGTCATTTCAATCTTTTCGCTATTTATTTGTGGACCTGGGTAAATGATCAATTTGAAGATTCTAGATGGTTTTGAATATATGCAATTTTAGGGGTTTTTCTACCAGAAGTCAAGTTGTATTGAAATTCCTTCCTACAATGCAATAGGCATATTGCATAATAATAGATTATGTTCTGAGATTATCCATCTCCTTTATGCGATCACAGCTATCACATTATGGGGAGGAATTTTGGCACAAATTGCCTTCTGGTAGAGGAACTCTAAATCTGTGTATTATGGAATTTTATGTGGCTCTGATATCACTAAAGCTTTATGCATTGAAAGTATGTAACACTTTTGTCTAGTTTTGAAGATGGAAGTAAAGTTGGGTACTTCTTTTTAATTCACTGAAGTTTTCTTGATATCAAGTTATTGGTGATAGTTCCACACGTTGACTGGTTCCAGTTATTAATTGTATATATTACATTACTCAAGTATATTTATTATGTTATATTATATATGTTTGTAATCTTTTATTCAGAAGTACATAAAATAGTAGTACTATTTTCTTTCTAGGTTGACAGACTCGTTTGACTAGAATATATAATTTCATCTACGATAAGGTCTTGTCTTCTTCAAAAGGATACCTCTTTTCGTGTATCTTGTAAATTTGTGTTGTTATATAACAGTTGATTTAAAATGCAAGCAAGAAAATAATGACTATCAACAATATATAATGGAATGATGATACCTGAATTTTAATAATAATCTTGATAAAATATTTGTTCTTATCTTGCTGTTGGGGTAAAAATTAGTTTACAAAAGGTTGAAAAAAATAGGTTGGAACAGAGACTGAATAAAGCAAATCTGCAATAGAGAACCAAACATTTGTATTTCCTCTACTTTACTTATTTCACTTTTTTTTAACTCCCTAATAACATGTTATGATTTAATTGATTTCGAAAAGTAGGCCTACTATGTATGCTTTTATGAATATATCTGAAAAGCCGAAAAATGCTGGAAGCGTAGCTTTACTTTCGCACAAAACTGGCACAGGATAATAAAATAAAGTAGGAAGATGTGGAAAGATATAAAAAATAATGTAGGAAGAATGAGGCTGGCATGTTAACCTGGTTTTTGGCAGAAATGCATACAGCACGCTTGAATTGATAGTTATGTAGTTGATAGTTGTCTTTACAGCGTAGTGCATTGGAAATCAGTGGTAAGCATTGGTAAGTGATTATCATCTTTTATTGCACTTGTTGATGGGAGCTAAAAGATATACATGTATCTACTTAATCTGGTGGGTGTTTTCTGTTATGATAGCTTGATCAGTGTTTGAGATCAGATTCTTTCACTTTTAGGAGGAAAGAAGAAACTTCTACAATGTGCTTGTGCTGAGACAGGTGATGGTACTTAGTGCTAAGTGAACCAGACATGTTAAAACAGGCATATGCATTCGTTAACCTTATTGGCAAATTATTCAGTTTGAAGAGGTTCAAATTTGGCATTAAAAGAACCATGATTAATTGAGTTACGTACGGTGTAATCAGCGTATCGTATGTCAAACAGATTGAGAACATTCGATTTTGTGAAATACTGCTACCATAATTATATGCTTCACAACTGACAATGTGTTATTTGAATTCAAAGGATGTAACACCCATACAGTTACTATGTTCTGATGCATTCACATTTCTTCCCTCCGTACATGCAGGCATATTTTACATTGTGCATGTACAGACACAGTTCCATAATACTGAAATAAGAATGTCATCAAGGCATTGAGGGGGAAAACACATTTCTCAAATTGCATCGAAGCTATCCGGAAGTTCAATGAATGTGTCAAGTAGAAAAAAGACACAGGAATCACCTGTAGGAAGCCAACAAGCCAGTAAGCAAGCATCTGATTGAATGAAACAGAAAACACCCCTCATCCCTCCCTCCCATCAAATGTATTATCTCTTGGTTGGCCTGCAAGCCACTCACTCGCTATTCAATACATGTTAGTCAGACAAGTGGGGCACATTATTGCTTTCTTTCTCAGCAATACAGCCATTAAAAGACATGGACCTGCTTGAGTAGCCCTGCTCCAACAATTCTTTCTTGGTTTGGATATGTGGTGGTAGTATCATATAGCCCTACTATAGGGCCTTTTAATCGTGGCAATCCCAAAAAAAAAAATCCATGTTGTATCCATAGAACTACTAAAGTAGTTATTTGGAGTATAGCATGCTTGGGATAGCATGTTTAAAAAGGTCCTGAGGTAGGGCTATATTCAGTGTCCGAAATAAGGAAAATATGGAGGTTGTCCCGAGGACAACTAAAGCATAAATTCTGCTTGTCCTCAAAACATTTTGGTTGTCCCCAAAATGTGTCATATTTAAGAGGTAAAATATAGTGGTTGTCCAGAGGATAAGTACATATCTCAATATGGTTGTCCCCAGTGATATTTGGACAAGAGGACAAGAGGATAAGTGCTTATTTCGAACACTGGCTATATTATCAAAGTGGGTCTTTTAATGTCCTGTCGTCTGTCTTGTAGAGGAAAGAGAAAAATTGGTCCTTTCATGTCAGACTACATGTAGTACAGGTTTGTTCTGCCTCACGCTTCTTTTTAACAGAATAAATGAAGCACTTTTTATCTGCACACGGTATAGTGTCGCATGAAATTGATGGTGACGGTGCACAAAATTATTAATGCACAAACACTTTAAACGATCTTATAATTATATTTTTCTTATCACAATTTGAGATGAAATTTGCATTTTATTTTTCTGTACAAATCAAACTTGACACTCTAAAATCTATTTAAATGTATTTTTAATAACCATCTTTATTTGTCTTCAAATAAAGTGTTTCAAATTATCGGTTAATGAGATACATGAATTTCAAATCAATTTGATATTTTTGTGCAATGCAAAGAAATATATAGGCCAATGAAACTAATACCACATGCCAAAATTGAAATGGATGCCAGATGCTAGAAATACAGTAATTAATTAAAACCTAAATTCTGTTTGTTACTTTTAAATTAAGCAAATTTCTAACTTAAGCAGTGGTTCCCCTTTTGTACCTAAACTGCATAGAAGCCGTCAGCCTTTCGCCATCTTCTTGATAGCTCTGGTAAATCAATATGGTTGCATTTTCCTTTCATTGTCATGAGTGCAAATCCACGTACTCGTCTTTTGGTTATCACATGATTTCTTATATACTTGCAAGGTAATTATAATTATATTGATTTACCCATAAGATGGCCGAAAATGGTGTCACCCTGATGACCTCAATATTATTAAAACGCAGACCAATAGACTTTCATTCCCCACGCACCCAACCAACCAAATCAAATTGAACTGCTAAATATGCGGATTTGCCCATCTTTCAATATATGCATCTCAATATCATATCATGAAATTTGTATATTTGATTTTAATAATGAATTAATGACTATTTAATGATCTTCTAAGCTGCTTTATAATGATAGATAATTATATGCTGCTATATCTGTATATAGATACATACAACTGTGTAGGTAAGACAACATTAGACATGCCTGCTTATGCTTTCACAGTATATCCTCTGCTCTGTATTGCTTTCGATATTGCCTAGTCATTAGTCTGACCTCAATGTCTTAGAAATCAATTTGTTACTAGTACATTTTTTTTGTAAAATGGTGCTTGCTTGTATAAATCGATATATTGATTATTAAGTATTGGGTATTGATCACATTAGTTTTCATCCTCAAGCAGTGGTGTAGCCAGGGCCTTCTTCAGGGAGGGGGCAAGACAACTTTCAAGGTGGCCAAACTTGACGAAAATTGTCAAAAATGGGCTAAAAAGTACAAAAAATCCTTTAAAATCATAAGTATGAGGGTGGCCAGCATCCAAGAGGGGGGGCTAGACTTCTTACAGGGACAGCTGGCCCCTTTTCCCCCACCCCTTGGCTATGCCACTGTCCTCAAGTCGTTGTTTTATCTCCGGTGTATGATATGATGGAATGACAGGTGGTGACATGAATAAAAGTAACACCTTTCTATTGTATATACTTATTTGTGTGTTGTCATTTTGTGATATGGATGGTGGTTTCTTTATTGAATTTTCTACTTAATCCCAGTGTTTATTGTTGTTGCAAGATTACCATGGTTACGGAAAAGTTTTTAATCATCCCTTCTTATTAGAGCATCTTGTCCTCTGCCCGCATCCTTCCCATTCCCATTTGGATGCCTTGATAATCAGGTGTTGGTGCATGTTGAAATTTGATTCTTTATCAACAACGCCCCTACTTTGTACTTATTAATAAGCGATAAAGAAGTTACTACAAGAACATTGTGGAAAACGTAAGCTGTACCAATGTTGCTGTTATACAGCGCATAATATATAGCTGGTATCGCATCATAACATTTTGCTACACATTGTAGCCACCAAATTGCTATGCAACATTCTGACAATAAATTATGCGCTGCTGCCGTATATTGCAAACACATGCCAAAATGCCAAAAAATCTCATTTTGCAACAAAAAACACTTTGCTGACAAAATATTTCCACTATTTTCTTCATTATAGTAAGTAGTGACTATTTTTATCTTCATAAAATCAGCACATGATATTTGAGAAGATAAACAAGAACAGTAGGATTGTGCAAGGTTGTTTAATTTAAGGCTGGCTTTGTGTGCAATTGAATACAAAATCTTGTGTGACACCCGATTTTGGAACAGTGTACCCATGATCAAAGCCGGAAATGAGTAATCGCTTATATTATTGTGTTATGGTTGTAAATGTTTTGGTGTAAAATTACCTCAATTATAATCCTATACTAATTTGCATTTTAAACCATAACTCAAGTTTTCAATTTACGAATCAATTTTATTAAAGAAGCAAGATGCACTTACACAATTTGCATATTTATGATTTTGAGGCTTGTAATATGATAATTTGAGCCCCTTCCCTCCTATTCCGTCACCTGTAGATGCATTTATATACACCGGGCCTATGATATTAGCTTCCTCATCATAAGTAGCAGTATCATCCGATATTCTCCCAGCCCCAGAGCTTCACATAAAATGCTATGATGCCTTGTAATATAACAACCACAAAATTGTTGCTTGAATAAATTTATTGATTAATATAACTTGGATTATTACTTTTACCGTACTCCCTGCCTGCAAATTAAATGGTATTTACACAAGACAAACATTATTTATACTATTAACAACATTTTGATGACATTATTGAACGCTTAACCGTAGTGATGTTACACTGAAATGGGGAAAGGGAACACCTCGTACTCATCATACTATAGGCAGTACTGTGAATTTGTAATACTAACATCAAAATTCCCTGTATCTTCATTTCCACTGTCGTCTGCATATATTTGAGAATTCTTGTGATGCGACTGCAATAACATTGTTAATGCTGTTGGCGCTTGCTAGCCTGGTCGCGCTGTCTCCACTTTTACCAAGCATCTATATTTATATTAATATATATATATTATATAATGCATTATTAGGTTTACATGAGGGTTGCAGATTATGTTGTGATGACCTGATGATGATAATGATGATGATAATCATGCATGTTTGGACTTAATTCTTGAGCTCACTCCAAATATTTTTATATCAGAAACATGGTTCAGTGACTTGTATTTCTATAATAGCTTGTATCATTTTGGGAATGATTATTAATACCCAGAATGCACAGGGTATGACTCGTAAGTGTATAGAAATACTTGAGTCAATGAACGATGTCTCTGGGCATTTTGAGTATTCGAAACAAGGATGGCATAATATCCTTACATCGTCCTCAAGACATTATGCTACACCAAATTGACCTTGATCATGACTGAGTGTGTGTGTTTGCTATAGGGATTTTATTCCGCATATACAATGCATTTTACATTGACATAGCTTGTTCATGTATTGCAAGTGGTTGTTCTTTATGCAAACTTCCTTTCTCTGTCTGCTTTAAAAAGCTTTTACATTCGACACCGTTCTTGTAGATATCGCCAGGCTCGTACCCTCGCTTGGTAGAGGCCTCCAACAAATCACGATACTTTCAAGTTCAAAGGTGATCATGGTTGTGCTATGCAGTTGGTAATAAACATGGCTTGGTTTATCTTATCAAGAAGTTTTGTATACTAACCATGGCCTGAAGGAGAAAGTTTAACCCTAGGTTTTACTGTTCAATGTTTATTGTTCTGAGTCTATCAGCAGCTAAGATCAAATGGGTTATGAGGCATGCTAATGGTAGTGTTCTTTACCCCTGTGTTTTACTCACCACCATTTAAATCGGTTTGGGGCAGAGAATGAATGTTCACTACAAGCAAAAAGCATGTTGGGATTCGATCGGAGAGTATTTTGAACTTTTAAATGGTGTGGGAAATTGTGTGTTGAATGATGAGAACATTAAAAGTGGCATGTTAGGGGTACGGTACACACCTGTCTATCTAGTGCTCACCTATTTCTGCAGCATTCACACCGTATAATTAATTCAGATCAAACTGCTGTGTGTATACATGCTTTGTATAAATAATTAGATAGATATGCTAGAATTGTACATTTTGTAGTTTGCTGCAACCTCTTGGTGTTATTTATATATTTTTTGCATGTTGGATTCTCTTTGCCTGTCTTTCTCATGATCTAGTCTTTCAATCATCCTCTCCTTTTATCACTCCCATCTTATCTTGCATACACTTTCTTGGTTCTCAGTTCTTCTTTCAAATTCTCTCTTTGTTGTTATGCTCTGTCGCTCCACCTCTCTTCTATATTTCGTCTTCCTCAATTCTCCCATAATCACTCATCCTTCCCTTTAAATCTTATCTTTAATACTCTCTCACTCTCCCCTTCTCTATACAGCTTCCTCTTATGCCTATCTTTCCCTACCTTCTATTTCTCTCACTCATATCTTCCTCTTCCTTTCTCGTTCTCTCTCTCTTCCTCTTCCTTTCTCTTTCTCTCTCTTCCATCCCCCACATTGCATGACTCAATATTAAATGATTTTGTTTGTTTTCATTCACAGGTGTAGATAACTAAACCAATCAGTACTGAATCAAGGTGCTGAAGGAGGGTGATTGATCCTCAACGTGGTGTGTTTCCTGCAATCTCTGATCGCTGAGGTGGAAGACTGATGGAAAACTGACGTAAAGATCTTGTGGTGCTATTTACCAGAACCTGGAGCTTGTTTGTATTTTGTGTGAAAAGTAAGAGGGAAGATTCAGAACAATGGCTTGTATAAGAAAACAGACTTGTGAAACCGCAATGCGGACTCTGTTGATGACAACAGTATGTCTTAGTATGCTCTCATGGACTACAAGATGGGCCGCTATGGCTCAAGAACCTAACAATGTAAGGGCATGGCTTGCTCTACACAGTATACCTGAAAATGAACTACAGCAACACAGAGACTCAACAACTTCAAATAGATCAAGTACAAGAGACTCTGGGGTAACGATATGGAAGCCAGTATCACAGGGATGGGGCATTGGGGATACCATAGCAACTGTTGGAAGGGTATTCAAGTATACCATTCCTAAAGATGCATTTAGAGGAGACATCTCAAGATATGAGGTAAGTAGAAGCTGGTGAACAAGGTTTGGCGAGAACTAAATTGAATTGAGGAACCCATCTCCCTTTCTATAGACCACTTGACATGTGACGTCATTGCCCGGCAGTATGCGCACAAATTATGGCAATTTCCATTGTTCTTTGCCCTGCAGTGTGCGTACGCATCATAGTTTGCTCAGGGCACAATCATTTTAAATCGCCCACCACATTTCATATAGTACAAGAAAGCCATTGAACAGTGTAGCTGTTCGTTTAAGCATATCGATAGACCAGTCCCTCACCTTTGTTGATAAACAATGATGTCAAGTGGTCTATAGAATAATGGATAGACTTCTAAATACAAAGAAATAATACCAACACACTTCCCTATTTAAAGATTATTCTTTACCAATCTACCAACCATAGTCATTTTTGTTTGTGTGTTTGTCTATACTATGTTTGTTTCTTTTGTTTGTTTGTTTGTTTATTTGTTTTGTAATATTTTCTTTATGTAGTATATACAGTCATATACTCTTGTTATTCAAACTAGTTCAAATTCAGATGACACAATAAACCTTCCGCAATCATCAAGCAGATCATTTGAAATGCGAATGCCTGTCTATACAGTGTAACAGAAACCAGACAGTGCAGTGCCATCCCTTTTGAAGGGATTTCTTGTTTAAGATGTCATGTTTTTGTATCTGTACTGTAGAGGAGTCATTCCATCAATGAATGCAAGTAAGAGATGGTAAGTACATGATAATGAAGAGGACCTCGGAGATAATGGTAAGAAGTTGTTTGTGTTTCTAAATAAAGGTGTGGTTTGAAATCGTCGGTCACAAAATGCTGAAACAAGAACTCTGGGAGGAGAACAAAGTGAAGCTTAGAGAGAAGGTTTACATGGTGTCGTTGACAGTGATACCTGGTATGAATGTGGTATTGGGAGAAAGCAATTATTGCCATGCACAGTTTGAACATTTATTTAGATAAGTATAGCATTACTACCAATAGGAAAACAAGGTTAATAGCTACGAGTGTTGGGTAAGGTTAGTGACCAATTAAACCATATATTCTGGCTCATGTTCAGCGTTTGTGCGCACCTTTGCCAGAGGGGGCTATTTGCAGTCACTCCATTCAGGTGACCGAGGTGACACGTTACATATGTCGGAGGAGACATGTTGTCTGCCTCGGCACCAATTCTTTAATATGTTGTACTGGAGAAGAGCAGACAAGAAAAAATGAGCAAAAACGTGATACTGCTTTAGGCTAGTTTTAATGATACCAAATTGAAATTTTATCATTCAGGGCATTTTAGGATCATCTCCATTTTCCCATGTGATTTCTTCATGGAGGTGAAATGAAAAGAGGGCATTATTGTTCACATTTTTCTTAACTCCCTACACTAGATATTCAATATAAGTCAAAGCCCATGTGCAGTATTACTTTTCTATTTCTATGTGTGAAAGTGAAAAAAGAAATGGAGGCAATTTTCAAGATGAATGATGGGACTCGGGCTAGTTTGATTGTGCGGTTACGTAAAGCGATGCAATGCATTGTATGTAGATGACACTGACAAAGAGAAAATCAGGCTTTTAAGGTGCTGGCCTGACTGACTGAAGCATCAAGTATCCGCAGGTAATGCTATAAAGCCAAAGTAATATTGTGTAATGTAACACAGCTCTTCTGGTAATGATTCCAAAGACTTCAGATGTCAGGTAAGAATTGTGCCGATCTTGAGATACAAGTCAAATTTCACGTTGACACAATTTATTGCTTGAAACCTCAATTCAGAACCTCTTGAATGAAGCTAAGTGGTGTATTCAGGAAGATCAGTCATAGCAGGTAATATTAAAATTCTTGGATCTCTCAATTTGAGTACATCAAAACCATCGATCAATTTCTTAATTTGGAAAATTACTACCAAACCAGTGGGGTGAATTTGTTGAGTGGTGTCCTTCAGGCAAATTACTATTTAATTATTTTGTTATTTATTAACCGGCCAAATTACAGGCAGAAGGTTGCAAATTTTGATAATTTTCCAGTAAATGCAAGTCCTAACGAAATGATAGAAAGCTCAAAAATCAATTTCACCATTATGGTCCAAAGGTGTATGGAAAAATTATGGAAAAAGGAGGGACCACATGTACTACCACAAGTAAAGTGGCAGTAGCATAACAAAAGACTTCATTGTATAAGATATTGCCTTGAACTTCACATTGCACTTCAGTAAAATATAGACCATGCAGTAATGTCATCAAGATTAACTGCATGTTGTAATGTTGTTGCTGGCCTGATGTGATTACAGAGCTAGTCCAATGTATGCAACCCTAGTTATTTTACTTACTTACTGTTCTTTTACTTTGTACATTCATTCAAACATGAAAGGGGTGGAGACATTCAGTATCGAAGTTACGTAATGTTACTATGTCAACAGGATCAGTGGATCACGCGCTTGAGTAATGAACCACGATCAAAACAATCACCACACAAAGTATATATATGGCACTCGAAGGAATACCAAAATAGCGTGATCTGCATAGGGCCCAATATCCAGTAACCAAGAGAATTACATAACCACTTTGATGCTGAATTGTAGTACAATGTCTAATGCAGATGAAGTTCTCAGCATCAGCAGCCCCTCAGAATGTTATATCGGGAGAGCAAGAAAACCCTATCTGCAATAGCTGCCAGGTGTCATACTTTTTGATACATACAATATAGGATGCAGACATTTTCCAAATTTCTATAGGGCAGCTATTGTAGATAGGACTTGCTTGCCCTAAACCCTCTCTTGCACATTGGACTAAGCTTCAGTAGGTAGGTCAAAACTTGAGAGTATTACGATTTATGCACACCAGGGTTGCGCTTGGAATTTAAAGCCCAACCAAGAAAGCAGTAGCATTTTAATGTGGCGATACTCTGCCCCGAATAATTAGGATGCATGAAGCGTACTCGGTTGGAATATGGGCTTTATGGTTTTAGCTGTAATTTAAGATGCAAATAAAGTAAAAATTGCTGAAGTGATTTGTGGAAAGTGGATATGTGGTTCGGAAGTGATGAGGGACCCATCTTAGAATACACTTACTATGAAATAAAATCCAAGAACAACACATTACATTCAGCAATCAGGACGCCTATGAATTTAGATGAATTTATGTACACCTCAACAAAGATGAGTGACTGCTGCTGCCAAAATCATTTTGCATTTTTGTGATACACAGACAGTGCGATCCTTTAATATTAAGAATATGTTTCAGACACTACCAGTATCTATTACAAAAAATGATTTGTAGCGAGAATATTTTCTGTTCTAAACTGATTATGTATGTAACTGAAACATATAATTTTCAATTTTATGTCAATATCTTTGAATGACTTGTCAAAAGCCAGACATTACAGTTTATGCTATACATTTCAAATGTCATTTAGCCAGTCATTGTTTTATTTTCTGCCATACTTGAGAAAATTGTGTCAAAACAAAATATTTTGGATTTATTTTCAATTTGAAGCAGTTTGTTTATGCATCATACCTTTCCAGCTTTTATTTTAAAATGTTAAGGTTTACATTTATAGGTCTATGTACCCGGATACATAACACTATACATAAAATCACATAAAAAATTGATGTCCTTTCAAATTGAAATCCAAATCTCAGCAGATGGGATAACATCAATGAATGAAACATGAAAATCTGCTCAAATTGACAGCTTTACATCCACTGAGTACCTGTACTCAACTGTTCTAATGGCAAATTGAACACTTCACAATTGCCAAGAGTAACTATTTTTGAAACAATCAAAGACAAGAAAGTCAGATCGAAAGTAGTTTTTCAAATGTCAATTAAATTGTATATAAATTTTAAATGGTGGACACTGGGTTGTTTTTCCCATAGATGTTTTATGGCCGTGATAGCTGGTTATTGTTGTTGGACTGAATTATTGCCTTTTTGGATACAAATGTACTGTCAATATACTGAATATTGACTGGCCAATAGCGTTTTCTTTCAAGTGTTTAATGGTCTGTGTAGAGGAGAGATGACACTTGTTGTCTTGTTGAGAGAAGACTAAATTGAAATAACAAGATACAGATTGGACACTATTTTGATCAAAAGCAATTTCACAAGCAGTTTGGACATTTCAATTTGAAAGGAACATAAAGTAGAGCACATCTTGTTTTAGTGGTGGGCATAAAATTTGGACATGAATAAAAACTGAATATATTTATAATGTGCTACTTAAAACAGATGCAGAGACACACACACACCCCCACACCCCCCCCCCCCACACACACACCCACCCCCACCGACACAAAGTTAATGTAAATTTAATAATTTTTGATAGTTACTCAATATTAAACCTTTGAATGCCCAAAGCTCCTATTTGCGATATTAGAAAGTGAATTTCAATAGCGGCCTGGGTGTAGATTGTTTCCACTGTACCTCTATCTACTTAATGTTCAATCAATGTCAATTGGCCAACAAACTCTTGACCTTTGCCCTCAGGCAAGCAATTTTACCCGCATTGCTATATCATACGCAGCGATTTAGAAAATATAATACTTCCAAAACTGGAAGTAAAACTGAGAATTTTAGGAGGTATAAGTTTAAATAATTCCTGATCTACACCATTGTGAGTTATCACATACCTTTAACTTTACTAAGTGGATAATAACCTTATCCAAATGACTGGGTTTTGTAAATCGAATTTAAGAAAATCACCATTGAAATTCAACTAAATAATCAAACGCTTTCAAGTGTACACTTATGGGAACCTTTCAGTTTTATATACATTCATACTCGACCAACAAATTCAAAATTCCACAATTTCTATCCAAATACGCAAACTACACATATCAAATGGTGTGACACTGATGAAGACAAGTAAATTTACCAACAGTTTTATCATAAAGGGGCCTAACTGCTACGATAATCAATGGGGTTGTTAATAATTGGCTTAGCTTTTTAACAATTCATTTAGTTGAATTAAGTAGGTCACTGTTAATTTGACCATTGCTGGGCTGGTCAGGCATAGCCATCATCTTCTTGAGATGTGCCATGGGTCACATAGACATCAATGTAGTCCTACTGGGTGGACCTGGTTTGTTACCTTCCTATACCCACTTGCATGTTTCACGGGTTGTTTAGATGGGAAAATTGGTTCATAATGTTAGACAGTACAGGTTTAGCTGGTAATGGTAATGGTAGTCTACATATTTCAGTTGACAGGATTTTGACAGGGAAGAGAAAGATAAAAGATCTTGAACTTAAACCTGGGATGTGTTGTTTCAGAGCCTGCCAGTGTTGTGGACCATTAGTGGTTGCCATGGAAACAGGGTTGTGCCCTCCTAGGGAAGTCCATCAGACCAGGTCACATTCTTAACTTTTTGCTGCAACCAATATAAAGAAATGGGGACCTTTGAGTTCAACGATGTACTTACAAAGTCAAAGATTTTTCCATTTATCTTGATTTGAGATAAGTGCACTTAGTTTTATGGCACATTTGGGGCATTTATCCGGTGGTCTGCAGTATTTCACAGGTTTTTATGTTAATAGAGTTACTTTATTTAGATATTTTATACTATGTAAATGTATCAAAATTCAACAAGTCAGTGTGTTATTCTGATAAGTGAAGTTGCTACTGTATACAATGAATAAAATAATAATATTCATTGATTTCACTAGTTTACCCAACTAGAAAATTATCCATCAGTTTCCATCAGTCTAGGTGTATTTGATTATCAAGACAGTGTATAGTAAAGAGCAAGCAAGTCATATGAATATGAATTGAATTTGATACGATTACCTGGTTTTAGATGATACTTGATATGTATTTGCATCAAATTAATGCAAATTAACTCTAATAAAGAGAGAGTTGAAAGTTTTGGGCCTACTTGACTTACTAGATGCAATGTAAAAGGGAAAGTGCTAAAAGCTTTTGTACTGTAAAACTGTGCATCAAGGGTTTGTTCAACAAACAAAATCTCAGAGTTGAAAGGGCCAGCAATAAACATTTCTGAACTTGTTCATGTATTCTCTTTAAATGGGGGAAAATTGATTCTACAATATACAAACATAGCTGGTCCCTGAAGTTTTGATATAAACAAAACCTTGGCTGTTTCTTTCTGCACCCAGATGACATATTTATAATTCACAGAATGGAATTTAAATTACAGCTTTTTATTGATATACCATGGGGCTTTCAAGTCATAAGGTCATGTTCGGGTCATGTGCGTGTGTATGGGAAAAAGTAGAAAATGTAATTTCTAGTAGTATGAAATTAGGTGATCATCGCAGCAATACTTTTAAAATTGGGTAAATTGTAATAACCTTTGGGCAGATTATGGGAAAACTGAGAAATAAAACTATTTGGCTTGGTCAGAGGTCAGTATTCTCAAAATAGAAACAGCATATGGCTACAAAATCTGATTCAGTTACACCCTGCTGCAAGAAATCAGTTTCCAATTTTGAGTTTTACTTTAAAGATGTTATTTATTTTATGGTAAATTGATTTGAGTATTTGTAATAAAACATTCAATGCACATGGGATGGGATGGTGATCAGGTAGCCAAGTCACGTCCAGAGCACTTTAAATTTATCAACTTGGTCGGCACGTACATGAAACCAGGGATATAGCTTTGTTGGTGCAAGGGGAATTACGATAAAGAGGAATTTTGAGCTTCGGGATCTGATTTCTCATACCATGTAGGTTATAAAAGCGTAGCAAGCTTATGAAACTCTAACATGGTTCACTGTTTGAAATAATGGAAAGAGACATGTTAAAAGTGATGTTAAAAGTGATGACAATCTTGACCAAGCTATGTTTGAGAAATAAACTGTAGTTGATGCTGAACACTGTATAAATAGATGATGGTGGACCGCATACTGCACGTAACATTACTTAATAATACCAGGAATGAATGATGTTATAGGGAATTAGCAGCAAGCGATTTTCATGATGGAAGCATAGACCCTGATAGTGATAGCAGGCTGGATTTTTTGGTTGGTTGGTGCGTAGATGACAGTCTATGGTCGGTGATAGATGTATCTATGGCTTAAATTTATAAGTGCAGTTGCTTATCTCTTGAACTTGAGTTAAGGATCATTTTAAAGCAAATTATTACCTACCGTAGTGTTGGACCTAACATGGAAAATATTCATATTCAGATTTTTGATTTCCATCTCAAATTAGATAAGACAATTGCACATATTTAGTAATAAACATAAATTAGTTTTGCGCTGATGCACTCAATGCACATGTTCAATACTCATGCTTTATGCGCGCAATTAGGATGTTTCGATCGGAGGGAGCTAGGCCAGTACTGTAAAATACTATGCTGTGTGAAGAACAAGAAGATAGGCATGAATGCAGCATGCGTCACTTAATGTAAACACGCAATTCTAACATTAATGTATGGAGCAATATTGAGAACAGATTGTAGGTTCAAGACTGATTGTTAACCTGCCAAATTTATTCTATCAGGCTGGCAAGTGGCAACATTGTTGATATCAATAAATCAATGTCATTGTCAAAGTCAAGGCTAACCAAATAGGCTTATTAAAGGGACATTGAAAGATCCCTTGAGGACAAAAATATCTGTTCAATAACTAGTCACTTAAATGGCTGATAATCTTCTTTTTCTGATATATCAACAAAATATGAAGAAAACTGAAAAGGTTACGTCCGACTTTGATCACATCTCGTATTGGATAATTTGCATGGAAACCCATTAATTATGCCCGTTCATGGCAAATTAAAATTTTCCTCTTTTGACATGAAAAAGCAGTGTCTAGCTTATTTGTAGGGAGACAATTACTACTTAAAGTGGAAGCCCCAGCCCCACCATAACATTACAACATCAATTTATTAGCACTGTTAAATTCAGAGATAACATTGTCACTGATTAATTTGATAACCAGGCAGGTTTGGTTCACCCCAGAAGAAATGCTCTGGCAAGACTTCCTCTTTAAGCAAATATTCTAAAAGCGCAAAAGAAATTTTGTGTGTGGGGAATAGTGAAGTTTGGGAATGTCCCTTTAATTCTGAAGATTTATACTGTGTATCATATTGTAGCAGTTGTACAATGTGTCAGGTTGCCCAACACACAAAAATTCAATGCTTCACTGGATATTTTGTATGTTTTTCAGGTAATTTTAGACATTTATCAGGCGTGACAGCGAGTATACTTTAAGATGTGGACTTGTCAGAAACGCTGAAGAAAATTGTGTTATTAAGTGCGTCTGGTTTCAGTCTGGTCGTAATACAACCCCATATGTTTGGCACAACTCTTCAAATTTAGTAACTGTATCAATATGTGTTTCGTGCAGTCTAGTGTTTTGTTGGATAATACTGCCATAACCTGGAATGTGACGCTGAAAAATTAGAAGTGAAAAGCTACGCTTATTGGAGAAGTGAGGGTCAGACCTTTTGAATGAAATCCAAACCTGACAACAAAATTCTATACCCAGCTTGGCCAAACCTTTTTTTTTCACTTCTCTGGAGCCCATTTTCCAAGCAAGTTGAAACCGTATGTGTCAGTGAACTGGTGGAACTTGAAGCCAATGTAAGCCCCATAGGTTGAAAAGTTCAAGCCTGCTGGGATTAATGCAGTACAGAAGTTAGCCTGTTTAGCCAGCAAAACTGAGGGAACTTTTCTTTTAGGATTGGCTGGATCTACTGGTTTCTGTGTTTGCTTTTAACGCCCATTTGATGGTAAACACCTAAGCGGTGCAAGTGTTTATTCCCCTCTTTGAGGCTGGTTCTGACATCTAGTCTTGATGTTGCATGAAAGGGTTTACTATAGAAGGGTCCAAGTGTTACTTTTCTTTACACATTCAGTTTAGGTGGTATACAAAGCACTACTGCAATACTGCTGCCTGTGGCCAAAAACAACTTTGACCCATATTCAGAGGCCCAGATTTTCAAGAAAGTGGGGAAATTGCCCATTTTTACCAAGTTGACATTTATATTTTATGTAAAAAGGTTCACACCAGAGTGTCCAGACTTCCTAATAGATTTGGAAATCAAGTTCAACGTGTAGATTTAAGAGACAGTGTCAATTTAGTCTGCAAATTTGTCAATAATTAATATGCTCATAACAATTTATATTAGGCCCTTAGTTTAAAGAAAAATAATAATTTTGTTTATAAGTATAAAACAAAGTTAAACTTACGAAAACTAATATCTGTACTACTAATACCTGTACTGTCTGCAAGATAATTATTCGGGTAAATCACAAGTTTATCTTGTACTATGGAAACCATTGAACCACAGGTTTTGTTTAGCTTTAAGAATCTAACAAAATTAAAATGTCAAAACTAATATAAGACCACTAATCTGATTTTTGCTACGATAATCTCATTATTTTGCAAGACTGATCATAACCCATTAACAAATATCCAAGTCGAAGATTATAAAGATAAAATCAATAAGTTTGGAATTTCACACAAATTTAGATATCACGAAAATTATTTTCATTTGCTAGTTTCATTAGTACTATTGAATAGTGACCATGTCCAGTTAGCCCGGCAACATACCAAGGAGCTAAATATCATTGACCTGTCGTTCGTGAAGAATCCAGTATGACATCCCATTAAGCTAATTATTGCCATGGCGACCAATCGTGTAATATCAGTGGATAGTTAATTTTTTAGGGAGAAAAATATAATACGCTAAGTAATAATGGCAGCTCTTGATTTTAATCTACACCTTTTACCATTATCTGCATAAAAGATCCGATACTGGTAGACCTGTAATATACTAACTGGTTAATGCAGTGTTTCAAATTTAATTAAATTCTTACTAGCAAAGTTAGGGTCCCCGTTGTTTTTACAGAACTAATGAAACATTATAATTGCTTCCGTTGGAGAATATTAGATCATACATTTCGTGCGACAAAAAAATACCTGCATATTTGTAAGCAAGTTGAAAGTGGGTCACTGATGAGAACAGAATAGGTGTAAATAAGAGAGATGGAGGGTTGGGGAGAATATAGATAGACCTAGGGGTGAAGTTTGACGCTTGGTTGGGAGCATACTCGTTGGGAGGTGTTTTTCTTCCTCATCAGCCCATAACAAAGACATCTTTATGTAGGACACTGGTTAGTACCTTGCCTTTACACTTTGCCTGCCATCAGGCTGGGTGATGCTGATGTGTGTACAAACACCAAAGGCTAGAGATGAATCTTCACGGAGAAGTCGCACCCTCAAGGCTCTTGTTGGAGAAGAAGAGGTGATTTGTTCATAGTAGTGAGCACTGAGTAACAAGTTTGGCAAGAAAAAGTAGTCCTACCTACCAACATAACCAATCAAGAGGAGTTTCTTATTTCCATGTGTTACCATTTTCAACACTTGAAATATTTGCACACACCCTACGCGCTCTGTGAGTACTCACCGTTCTTAAAAGTATCAGAGGGTGCTGAAGTGCGCACCAAATCCTGAAGTTTTGCCCAGGCCCGTACAAATGATTATCTTTTTTGGGGGGTGCTGATTTTGAAAAAGTGGACTTTTTCAAGGGGGAGGGGCAATTTTGTGAAAATTGGACTTTCTTCCCAAAATTTTGAACTTTTTGACCAAAAAAACCTACCCCGCCTGCATACGGGCCTGGTTGTGCCACAGTAAGCCTCTTGTATTAATCTGTTGGAATTATTTCAAAATTTGTCGAACCTAGTTGGACTAGAAGAAGTGAAGTCACCAAATGGGGCACCAAAATGCACCAAACAAAACTGTGCCAATCATCAGTATGTCTTTGTGCTTCCAAAACTAACAAAGTATCAAAATTCAGTTCCGTTCTGGACTATGACTTTTAACACCTGAATTAGTTATTATTAATTAATGACTTCTCCAAATGTGTCAGTTTCAGGCGATATTTGTATACAAAATTCATCTTCATGTGGTAGATTCATTAATACTTGATTCCTTGTAAAAACATCATAAGCATGCTAAGTACATCGGATTAATTTATCAAATTAATTCCTCAATTAACAACCAATTTTAATCATGTTGTTTTTTGTTGTACAAGTAATTCAAAGTCCTTCAACTGTGACTGGAATCTGACTTTATTAGATGCATGTACCAGATGAAATCGCCTATGACTAAGACAGATCTGTGGTTCTGGAGTCCTAACTTCTAATTCAATGCTTTCTTTATTTGAATGATGGAAAGTTTACTTTCAGCATTGACCCATAGTCTATGAAGTCGGTCAGGTCCAAATGTGATGCAATTAAGTCAAATAGTCATTTATCAAACAAAATCAATATTTTTGTTTTTCACTTTTTATTCTTGGTCATACAACGGGCAAGAATAAACTTTAAATTTCTTTGGAATTGAACTTTCGGTTTGTGAGATATGCTTGTTTTTAAGGAGCAGAAAACGATGCAATATAATAGAAATTGAGTGCTATTTCTGCCTTATCTGGATGGCATTTGTCAGCGACAAATGACTTGTTTTGGCTGATTACATCACATCTGTCTCAATTGCCACACTAATATAATTTGAAGGCAAGTCACTAGGCAAATTACCAATAAATGGAAAGCAAAGTGAGGTTTTAGCTGGTAGTAGACATTTGCTGACAAAGTATTATTAAAACGGCTAATATTTTCATGATATTTGCATCAGAGTTCCGCTGTTGAGTAAGTGTGAAATGTTTGTAGCAATCAACTTGGATCAATACATCCAGACTGAAATGGAGAATGTTAACGACAAAGCAAATTTGCAAGAATTGATTTGCGCAAAATTGAAACCTTGTAAAATTGAAAAAAGGAAACAATGGTGACAGATAAAATGGGTTTGTTTTACAGTAACATGTGGGTCATGTCAGGGTACATAGGACCTGGCAGGCCTCTAGGTAAGGTGTGCTAATAACATTTGGGTAGGTAATGTGATGTCACTCAGGTGTATAATGAGAACATCTTCTGCTATATGGCCTTTCTCTGCTAACAGATGGATATGTGTGTATTTCTTTGTATATTTGTTTTTTGTTTGTTTATTTGTAGGTTTTTTGTTTGTTTCTTGTTTAGTTGTATGTTTGTTTGTATGTGTTTGTTTGTATGTCACCTGGTTGGTATTTGGGTAAGTATGGTAAGATAACAGGATAACATACAAAGACTGTATTTTGAACAGAAAGTTGTCACAGCACTTGCAGGCATATTTTGAACTTAGTGCTCTACATCCTAAATGCAGCATGATTGATCGCGGTACAATCCCAGCAAATGAAATATTTCCTTTAGATCAGACACTTTCCAATTTGAAAGATCATTACACAGCAGGTGATCCACCAAAACCCTATAGATCTGTAATTCTTTGACCCACCCCATTCTACCTTCATCTCCCATGTTGCAAATCATCCCAAATGAGAACAATGAAGTTTTCTTCCAATCTGACAGAATTTCTTGAGGGGTGTACAAAGATCAATTCCTAATCAGTTGTAATGTTGATAGATGAGTGAGTATTGGGAGGGAAGATCCATTCCCATCTTGTCTTATTCCCCATAAGACACTCCACTAATTTGTCTCTACATGACATCATCATGCGTCCACCAGGAGGGGTGAGTCCCCTTCGGCCATATCATCAGAAAACCCAACAAGGTGGTCTGTTTCGCTTGTTGACATGCAGATCAAGCCATTTCGTTACAGTTTCATTGTCAAATATTTGCCGATGACAATCTTTGTTCTTTTTTATAGTAAATTCTATCAAAATGTGCAAAAGCACCTGGGCATTTAAAACAATTAAATTAAATAAATAAAACTGTGTGATTTCAAAGATCTCAAATTCAAAATTTCTGGCACTCTTGCCGCATCCAAGGTCATAGAACTTGTTTTTGTCAAGGCTAAAGGGTATCACGTTGACCTGCGTCCAATCCCCTTGACCTCCTATCTTGTCATTGTACTTTTATTCATTTTGGCCGTCTTTGGTGGACAATAATTGCCTTGTAGTGTAGAATTTACTCTGCGTGAGGTAGATTTTGTTTTGCAATACTGTAAGTTTACATCTCTGCCAGAAAGTTTGTTTATCTAGAAGTTATCTATTTGGAATTTGAAACCATCTTGTAGTGCACCCAATATCATATCAACTTGTGTCTGTGATTGTTTGCAAGACAAACATTTTAAAACAATACTTTACTAACGAATTATAGCATTTACCATCAATTTCAGAAATTGTTAAATTTTGTGCTGCACACAAAGATTTCACATTGAAAAGTAATCAAATAATATCTCAACACCATGACAGTAATTTGTGGTGTTGTAGGCATCCATATTGGTTCCTTGTTTCTGTGATTTAGGTAATCCTTTGAATTAGTTGGAAATTGCTAACTGCTAAGAAATCCAGATGTCTGATTTACACACATCTCCTCTCACCTTAACAGACTATTCCTTATTCAATTTAACAACCTCATATGAAATTGAACTCCTGAGTGTTTTTGTTAAAATTCATTGATATTTTGAAGCAGTATTTATTTTACACACTTAGCCTAGTTTGTCTCTGTGATGATGTATGGATATTAATTTCTTGTCCTTTCTTTGTTTCTTAATATTTTGCAGATCATTGAAGCTGGAGAGGGCAGACTACCAAGTTGGTTGTTTTATAATGATGAGACACGGACACTAGAGGGCATCCCATCAGAATCAGACATGGACCAGTACTACATGAAAGTCAAAGCATATGGAAAAGAAACAAATGGCACAGTATCTCAAGCCACTGATGTGTTTTTCGGTGAGCGTTGTTCGGATGTAACTGAAAAATCGGGTACCGCAAGCGCTAAGCCACTCGAAAATACACCCACAAGAGGGGTGAAATGCAGTGAAGATGAACCAAAAGTCACAGCAACGATTGTACTTGATGCGGACTGGGGAAAACTTGGGGCCAGAAGGCGCTTAGAATCGGTTTCGAAAATGTCACAGTACTCCAGACTTGGTGTTGATCAGTTCAGGTTGCTGCCCGCTGGTAGCAAAAGTTTACTTGATGCATCCGTTCTTGTAGCCGGTCCGGGTAATGTGAAAAGAGCGGAGTACCCTGGTGTTGCACTAAGCTGGGAAATTGGCTGCGGATCGGAACCAGGCAAATTTCCAGTTGTCACTGTTTTGGAAATGTCATCCAAAGATGGATCAATGGCGGTAAAACTTGGACACAACATCATCGGTTGGCACGTGGCAAACGATAGACCATCCACAAAGCGTGTACGGCGACAAGCTAACTTGATGGGTACCCCTGTTCCAACCCCACTTCCAACTGATATGCCGCCCAAACCAACCGCTATTCTGGAGACGTCGGTTATTCCATCTACTAGAGTTATACCCACTGAAAGTTCACCGGTATTCTCCAGTATGATGCGTACAGGGTTATCCCCAGAAATCATGCCTACCAAGATGATCACAAAACCAGCTACGGAGACAGTAAGAAGAACCTTATCAGCATCTCCATCACGCAAGCCACCAACAAAGACCAAACCAGTGACATATGTAACCCCTGGTATGACTGCATCACCTTTACCACCCCAACCTTCAGCATCTACCGTTTACACAACTATTATTGAACCCACCCCTGTACCTGCTACCGAAATACCTACTCGTACCTTTGAACCTCCAATGCCAAGCATGACTGCACTACCAAGCATGGCACCACTACCAATGACGCCATCAATGATTGCCACAATCTTGCCAACAAGGACATTTGTGCCGACGGAAGAAACTACATCAGTTGTGCAAGAAACTACAAGTACAACTATGAAGATCAAACCTACACCTGTACCACCTACAAAGAAACCAGTCACTCCTACAAAGAAACCAGTCACTCCACCAAAACCAAATACAAAACCCAAAGTCAATGTGCGACTCAATCGTCTAGATGCTACGGAGTTGAAGTTCTTTACATATCAAATCCCAGAGGATACATTCATAGATGCTGAGGATGGTAACACCAGACAACTCCGCTTGACCGTGCTCAACCTGGACACTGGTAAAGAACTACCAGAGAGCTCATGGGTGCAATTCAACGAGGCTACACAGACCTTACAAGGCTTGCCTCTTGTCGATCACGTTGGTAGGAATAGCTACATTATCACGGCGCAAGACAAGCAAGATGCAACAGTACAAATGGTGTTTGAGTTGGTAGTCAAAGCTGCTCCGTCAGTTGCAGATGAACCACCTCCTGTCACAATGGGTATGAGTTTAGACATTGACTTTGATGAATTCATTAGTAACCCTGCCCTTCAGTTGGAAATCATGAACAGAATTGCATCTGTGTTTGGAGATGCTGATCCCAGTGCTATCACCTTTACCAGCATTCAAAGAGGCTCCGTCATATTATCCTGGACAAACAATACAATCCCAACTGACGGTTGCAATGCTGCATTGATAGAAGAGATCATGTCTAAATTAGTCGGACCCGATGGTGAACCGACGCAAGAATTAAAGGATGCATTTCATCCCATGGAAATAAATGGAGTTGAAGCGATTCCATCAGGACCATGTGCCTCCCCTCGCCTACAGCACCACCTACAGAACTACCTACGCAAGGTGGTCAAACCTCGGAAGATATATGGATCAGTACGGTGTTACCCGCGGTCGTCATAGCTATTATTCTATTGATAGCCGGCATAATCATCTTCATTCTCTATAGGAAAAATCGCAAGGGCAAACTGTCCGACGAGGATCAGAACACATTCATCAACAAAGGTATTCCTATTATCTTTGCAGATGAGTTGGAAGATGCAGATAAACCACCATCATCAACAACTCCGCTTATTATGAGGGACGAGAAGCCGCCATTGCCCCCTCCTGAATACTCCCCAGAGCCGCAACGACAGCCTCTCCTTACAAACATCAACAATTCACGCAATCGACCGCTGCAAGTAGATCCAAGGCAGCAAGTCCCTATGGTTGACCTATCAGGGTCCCCTCCATACCAACCCCCACCCCCACTATCCCCATCACCTCCAGAAAGTCGTAACTCAAGACCAGGAAATGCTCCTACATATAGGGCGCCCCCTGCGTACGTACCACCTTAATCGTTACTGTATGTGCTTTACAAAGCACTTGTATCTGTAGTAAAAAATATTTAAATATTTACCAAAAAAAACAATGTGAAAAAAAAAAGTTTCTTTTTTTAAGATTTTTGTAAAGTAGACCCATATTTATAATAACAGCTACTGAATATGATATATTGCTGAGTTAACAAATTAAATTAAGGGAGAGAGGTGTTATTGTTGTCAATTAGAATAAGTGGTTACCCACTTCCTTGCTACCATGACATGGAAAATTAGTTCAGTTGTAGAAACTGCACTCTCATTTTCCTAAAGACGCTGTGATTCACACGTCAACACCTTGAAGGAAGTCATCCATTTTGGTATATATCTCTGTCTGACAGTGATCCAATTAGCAGATTGGTGGTTATTGGATTCACAGGCCTGCTATATGGACTGCTTGGAGCGCAAACCTGTCAAGTGCTCTCTAAACTTAAATACTTGTACTCTGGTCTATGAGCATTGTAATGTGCAAAGCCAAGGGTAACCGATATTTCTGAACACATTTCTGAACTGTCCGATCAGACTTCATGTGTACTGCGATCAGATAAGTAACAGCAGTATATTTCTGAAATGTCCAATCAAGGATGGTCCAATATCCATTAGCCTTTTACGAAGTATGGCGCACACAATTCATGCAGCGCCATTCTGTTGTGTCCGCCATATCTCAAAAAGGTAATGTAGTCCAGTGTAAGTGACAGATATGAAAAAGCACTAAACTAGGTTTGTGCTCCAAGAATTCGATATGTTCAATTGTACAAAATGATTGTAATTAACAATTTGTGTAATGAAATTTTATACATTGTATGCTGCATTTTATTAATAGATGCACTAGCACTTCTCTCTCTTACATTGATTTGACTGTTTTAAACAACAAAATAGCTGGCTTTCTGCTTCGTAGTGAAAAAAAAAAGTTCAAGCTGGTTGATGTAACATACAGCCAAACATTGACCTGATTTTGTGCTTTAAATAAATAGTGTGATGTTTTTGTACATTAATTACTGGTTAGCTTCCATTTTTAGCCCATCCTGCAACAGCCAAAGTTTGGTTATTATGTGCAATGGTTTGTACTTTAACTTTGAACTCGGCATTGCTTACTCTGATCACACAGCCGTAAAGGAAAGATGTGAGGAAAGACCAATGCATGACAGAGAAGACATGTTTGTGCATATCAAATATAGCTGCCATACACAGGTGCAAGTAGACCTCAGTCCCATACTCCCATATCCATCCAGTCAAGCCCTATTCCAGTGAGTTGCATACTCTCATCTCCGAGCGCAAGTTTAAATGCGGCATTTGAACATGGGTATGAGAATATCGCTGGTGGAATGGTGCATTATGGGATAGATAGAGGAGGAAATTCTATTCACCTTTTCAGTAATACCCAGAATTCTTTGTAAGTATGTCTTGGTTGATACGCACATCGACTCTGCACACGTTAAATGTGCAGCAACGATGTCTTGCATCAACACGACTCTTCGTTAAATAGACTCGTAGAAAGTTTTTGGGAATTACAGAAATAGTCTTTTCCAGGTCTAGCACTCTCATCTCCGTGCACAAGTGGAAGTACTACCCAAACATTGCATTGTGGGATAGATTATAGGATTTTTATGGGAATTGGAAATGGAAGGTACAGTGAGGAAGTAAGAGAGTCACCTTATTTGTAGGTGGAAAAGTAAAAACAGGATCAGCATATATTATGTGCTATGAAAACGATACAGATACAATTGTTTCAAGTTCACTTAGAAATGGACGTTGGGTCGTTTGTATTTTACAGTTTGGTTGTTAGGTGGTTGTACCACAGTGAGATGTTTGATCTCGTGTTTGATCATGTTATTGATCATAATGTTTTGATACTTTTGAAATATTTATTTAACCTTATTATGATGATGATGATTGATGATGCAAGAAAAATGGTGATTAAAAATGATCATTTTCAGCAGTACCTGTATAAAGACATTTGTTTTGGAAATGTTTGTATTTGTATTATTATTGTTAATATCCATGTTATTGTTCTTGTTATAATGTTATTGTTTAAATGTCCTAAAAAAGGACACTTGTTTATATAGAAAAAGAGAAAGAGGTGAATTTGTTGTAGTTTAATGAAATTTGTGACATGAGGTTGGAAGAAAACAAAAAACAATTCCCAAGAATTTAAAATCAGTAATAATTGCATAAGAGTAATCGTTTCAATATTATTAATTACTAGAGCTTCTATTATTAAATGTTTCAATAATGAGCATTTGTTTTAATATTATGTACAGGGCCTATTTTTACAGCTTCTCATAACATCTAATATTGTTAATGGACTTTTACTTTAGAAATTTTTAAATAATTTTTATGAAGAAACAAAACCAAAATGAGACAGATGGTTTGAATTTTTGATTTTTTAATTTTTTAATTTCCAGTCTGATCCTAGATATAAGAATTTGTTTGACACATGTTTGTATCGTACCTTTTTGGTCAAGCATAATGTTTTTTCCCAGCCTATTCCATTCCCAGGATAGCGACACAACCGTAATCATAAGCAATAACAGAATATCGTGGATTTACACTCAATATCTGCGAGATGAGTGAAGTATTGGACTGTTCTTGTTGAAATCCATACACCCCCTATAGAAGACATGACCTTAATCCCCCACACCTGAATGGGTGACTCCTGTATGGGTGACTCCTGTTGAAATTCACACTCCCTGTTTGGGAGATAATTCAGGTCATGTCTTCCATAGGGGTGTATGGATTTGAACTGGAATAGCCCATTTTGTGACCAATGAGGAAGAGTGCTTTTCGCTGATTTGGATAACGATTGGTTCACTGCTCATCACTGAGTGATCAAGTGTAAATTCAGCTCAAGTAGTCAACTAAGGTGTTACAGAAATTGTACGTATATAAGTAGTCTCTTTAAAGATGATGGCCAAAGTCAATATTGAAGTGATATTAGAAACAATATTTACTTTGACCACTTTTGACAGCATCTGATAAAGTTAAACACTGTTTGGAATTCTTTAAGAATACCCTACCACTGTTGGCTTTCAATGCGGGTCTTTTATAGAACGATGAACACACGTATGCACAGAACATGGGGAAAATGGTAAGGTATTCTGAAGGATAACCTATTGTTCTCTTATGTTATCATAATTATTGTGGTGTGATCAAGCAAAATCAGTCTGAAGTCAGACATACTCAATTTTCAGTTTCTTATAGGATTGTAAACAGCATTTGCAAAGCTACATTTTGCAGAAAACCCAACTGAATTTGAACAACCAGTTCAAAAGATATGAGCAGTTACAGAGTTTCCGAAACAGTAGGAAACAAAAGGAAATACTTCCTTTGTTTGGCTATATCTCAAAATCAATATTTCCGACTTCCAACTGATTTTTTTGATCACATTGCAATTTGGCATGTGTTTGATTTTTGATAAAGCTTAGCTGTATTTTGGTTTCATCACTTTGTACTCCGATTTCACAAATCAATTGTTATTTGAAACTGAAACATCCTGTTTTTGTACCATCTTTTTGATCAACCAGTTGATCAGTTGGCTGATGAAAGGCTATTATTTCATAAAGCAGACGGGACGCAAGCATTGTATTTCACAAATCACAATTGTTATTTGAAACTGAAACTCCCGTTTTTGTAACATTCTGTTGATCCACCATTTGATAAATTTGCTGTCATGTTATGTATGATATGGGACACAAGCGTTGTATAAAACTTGTCAATATATTTTAAGTTATATAATCACACAACTTTTTAAAGACACATGTATAAATCAATTTTTTTTGGTTATTGCCAACTTTTGGCAATCTGTTGGAGACAATGCCATGTACATAATTAGCAGTGATGGTTTGGCATACCCAAATCATCGTTACTCTGTTCATCTGAAGTCAAATGTGTTCATATGCACAGCTTTTCGAAAAAGATTGCACTCAAAGCATAGATATGGTGTTGATGTCACCCTTGTTTCAGATTGGACAGAGTACACCAAGTTTCAACTCATTGTTTTAACTAGTCATTAAGATAATCACAAAATGTTTAACTTGGATGGAAATTGACTTGCAAATGGATCAAGCAAGCAACTCAAAGCAAACTTTTCTGTCATGCATTGGGCTATTTCAGTTGAAATCCATACACATCCTTGATGGAAGACATGACATGACTGTAATCTCCCACACAGGCAGTGTGAATTTGAAATGGATTTACCTGAATAGGTGACCGGTAGCGTAGCCAGGGGGGCAGACTGCCCCCCCCTGACAAAAAATGAAAGAAAAAAGTGCCCCTCTGACCAAAGGGCAAAGGAAAAGAAAAAGGGCAAGGAGCCCCTTTTGCATCAAAATTCACCCCGATCATGGGCCCAAATAGTGTAAAATACAAAAATTTGTCACAATTGTCACAATAAAGCAATTTTCGTCTCGATGATGGGCAAAAATAGTGTCAAATTCAAATTTGTTTGCGCACTACGCGCGCATATCGCCCTAATAAAGCCTTTTTTGGAAGCTCGAAAACATGTACAGTCTCTCTAAAAACAACAATTTCATGTTGCAATTTCAATGCAACTGAAATCAGGCCCCCCTGACCAAGAAAGCTGGCTACGCCCCATGTAGGTGACTCCATTTGAAATCTACACCCCTTGTGGGAGGTTAAGGTCATGTTTTCCATAAGGGTTGTATGGATTTCAACAGGAATAGCCCATTTTCCAGGTGTAGGTCAATTTCAGAGAGTTGCAATATCTTTAGATAGGTTAGTATTAACTGTAATGGATCAAAGTGGGTTTATTCAATAGCTGCAGTGATGTCAGCCTGCTAGGTTTTATCATGATCATTATGTGTACATCCATATCAGAAGGATGCACTTTTCGGCTGCTACATGTGTCTCTATTTACATACTTGCTAGGAATAAATACCAGACTCATCTCGAGTGGAGGTCACTTCAAATCATCCCTAAGTCACATGGTTTAGGAATACAGAGAACATTCCTTAACCATGTGACTTGGGGATGATTTGAAGTGACCTCCACTTCAGATGAGTCTGGTATTTACTCCAAGCTATTATGTGAGCCAACAAGTGCATTGTATTGATATGGATGTACAAATATTAATTGAATATGACACAGAGCTATACCATCACAAAACGAACATGAAAGTTCTTGGTCCTGTCTCCCTTGCGCTTGTTTTGAGATCAACCTATCTAAAATTATTGCCAAATTCAAAGGTACATATTAAATATAGCAAAGATTGGCAGTCAATTCTTAAAAATCTTTCTTAAAAGCACTATTTTGTATTACTATTTTATGATATCTTAATAAATTCAAAGGTGCGATTTTTGAAGTCCTAAAACTGCTTAATACAAAATCATTTTGTAAATTGTACAAATATGCTACAAGACCTCAACATAGGTACCGTAGTTTTCCCTGTATTTTATTTTTAAATCACATGTAACTATGTTATATATTATTTTATGCTAGGGTTCAACAAGATATTTTATTTGTACTTAAACCCACACATGTGCTATGAAGTTATTAAGCATTTTGTTACCATGATACTGTGATTTGTAACTACATACCTTAATAATACAGGACACAGGTATGGATAAATCCTCATCACTTGGATTTTGTAAAAGTATCACAAGTTAGTAAGAGGTAGATCATTTTACAGATGGTCTTTGCTGTAAAGATGACCCCGTTTTTCTGTTGGAATACAATAAAATATTCTCTTAATTTTTTTCCAAATTTCAACAGTCTTACAAACTTATGTTTATAAACAAATTGCAACCTCATACACATACAGCGATTATGACTTTATTTTATTACACAAGTGTATGTGGATTTGTGAACATTGACTTTGAAGATTAAAATATAACTTTTCCATAACACAGCAGATGTAGAGTAATATTTGATTAATTTGGGTCATCTTTACAGCAAGTCAATCTTTTAATTTGGATCTTTTTACCAATTTTAGTGATGATAATGTGACCCACGTTTTCTGCGTTATTGTATCATGAGTCAAAGGTCACAGTGAGACATGTTGATGAAAGGAACAAACAGTCCCCTCATCAAATTGTATTATTTATGGTGTCCAACGATGCTGATGTATTTTTATGATTATCAATATGTTTATTTTTACTCTGGCAGGAAAATAAAAGGCTCACTGATATTTGTGACACGATCTGGTCCCCGGTGGCCAAAGTCAGCAAATTTGAAATTGAGAAAAGGGCAAAAAATATGAAGTAAAAACAACAAAATACATTAGAAAATATTCATCACAAAAACTTTAGAATCAAGTATGCTACACCTTTGGTGTATTCAGTATATGATAGCCTAATGTTTGTATAAGGTGATAATTATAGTAACTCAATTTTCAAAAATGCCTCCTTTGGCCATCGTGGAGTAGATCATGTCACATTTTAAATTAATGAAGGGAACAAAACAAAGAGACCTCATTGTTTTCTCTCAATACTTACAAAGGTGCTGTTTTACTCCTCTACTATTATGTAACCTTGCTTTTTGTAGAATTATATATATATACCATTACCATTCATTTTGTTGGACAAACCAGATATAAATAGATAATAGGCATTCATCATGGAAACCAAAAGTAGTTTACGCTTATTATTATAATAAGTATGTAGTGACCAAAAGAGATTCTATTATGACAAAAAAAAAGAAAATCTGTCAATATTTATTGCTTTATGATGTTTGTCTGAGTGTATATCGTTATTGCATTAACTTGACTAAACCAAAAAAGATTCTGATAATTGTTTCTGTTGGCATGGTTGGGTTGGCATGGTTGGGTTCTTGGCTATTCTATTTTGTCCACTTTTTCTTTGAAAAATCAAATCCAAATTGTAGCTGATCAGGTTTCAGGAATGCACCATTAGATTTCCAGTGGGGCTGGAAGTCTTTTGCCTACTATCACAAACAAAAGTTGGTTTACCTAACTTTGAATACAGTAATACATGAAAAATGAAAGAAAACAAAATGCAACCTTTTGTTAAAAAGACCCCAGCTTTCAGTACACCTTCTAATGGTGCACCCTTAACTTGTTATTTGTTAAGTTACATTTTGAAAAAATTTTGTTTTATGAAAAAAGTTCAAAAAGTTTTTCTCTATTTTCAACAAAAATGAAATGACTTTGACATTTTTGAATTGGTTTCCGGCTTTGACAAACGGTACATTGGAAATCATGACCCTAAATTCTATGCAGTTCTGTCATCTGTGTCCTCTATAAATGTTGTAATAATAATGTTCAAGTAGTTAAATAAATAATAAACAATAGTTAATAAATCCAAATGATGATGAAGTAGTCGATGCAAGGGAACAAAGTTGATATATTTTTAATTGTTAGTGTGTTTCCACATTGCGGTATTCTATCATGTATTTCAAAACATAACAATGTCAAACAAAATACTGTTCATTTGTTTTCGTTCAGGATGATATTATGCCAAGTTGGCGGGAAATTCAAAACTTATCATTTCAGTATTTGTGAACTGGACATTGCTTGGTATTCAAATGTTATTTATTTATTATTTTCTTGGAAGCTTTAAAATTTACTTCAGGATAATCAATATGTAGGCAAATTGCTTCCGATTATTAATTATTATTCAAGAAAATCAAACCTAACAATTTGCTACTCCTATTTTTTCAAATTATCAATAATGTGCTTCGTAAGAAATACTAGATCTTATTTTGAATTCATTACATTATTCTTGATACTGTACATTATGTATTTAAAATTAGTCTTAATTATGCTATTTCTTGTAAAATGCTTACCCCACTAGTGATGAGGGTCCACATGGTTGCTTCCTCAGAATGCAAAGTTCAGTAACTGTACAAAACACTTATCTGAAACTCATATGGTCAGTTAATTGCACCACGATGAGATGATTGAACTTTGCCTTCTAGGGAGGTGTGATGTGAATCTGCTGTCAAATTCTGCTTTAGATAGTGTCAAATACCAATGAGGAAACACCAAAGAGTACCAACTCCACCATAAATGAATTTTGGTTTGTGTGTTGCTTAAATGGAGGGCAAGTTGCGTTAGTACCTCCGGATTATTTTGTCATGCACCTGGCAAACTGTGATTCAAAGTGCGCTGTAGTTTGCATTCTGTGTGTAACGTGTCGTCATTGTGCAGGAATAACCTCCTATGTGTCATTGGCCCTTGAACATACTTAAAGCAATACCTGCTATAGAGGCAGTTTTGTTTTAAACATGTTCAGGGGCCACAAGTACATAGGTTTTTCCTGCCTAACAATGTCGTGCTGCATGTGCAAACCTTTGTGACACTCACACTTTTAAGATACCAATTATCGTTCCAATTCTGGCCATTAGCTGATAATTGCCAGGGGTACATTATTTGCCCTCGCTGAGCGACAAACCAAAGTAGTGGATTTACACATGGGACAATTTTGAGTCTGTACTCTTTGGGTTGAGTCTCTGTGGTTAAAACCAAAGATACTCAATCTTTGTTAAAACCAACCCAAATAGAAATCACCTGTTAGACATGAAACACCCAGCTTCCTCAGTAGCTTGCTTGCTTGCTTGTTTTCTTTGCTTTCTTAAGTCATATCCACATGGTCGGACATAAGTTCCTTATTACCGGTAATAAATAAGTGACTTATGTCCGACCTTGTGGATACGACTTTATTTCCTCCTTCAGATTTAGCAAACTCTTTGTGCTTGCCTAGAATGATATTGATTATTGCTGATTGGTTATTGATTACATTGATTATTGGTTTGGTAACCTTGCTTGTAGCTGGCATATTACATTACTGTAATAAAGATACATCCTTTCTATTGTGATATACAAATCTCTAGTGTGTGTTTATTTATTCTCAGTTGGGATTGAGATCAGACAAAAATCATTTTATCATATAGGGTCCACAACTTATAAGTTCCCCCCTAAATACTTTTTAATATTAATCGAAAAATATTTGACGAAATGCAAACCTGTAATAAGATATGGGTAGCCTTATTTGCTTTACACATGTGGACCAAATTTCAGCGTCACATGTCATTGCGTTCAGTCACAGTGGCTCATTATGTAAAAAAAAAAAAGAGACCGTTTTAAACAGTTGCATCTGAGTCCATCCCATAGGACTCAATTCTCAAACAATACAGTAGGCCAGGGATATTCATGGTTTGTAAAAAAAACATTAATCTTTGGTATTCTTCTTTTTCAAAAGCAAAGTAGGTGTTTAATTCTTTTCTTTTTGATAAACAATTCACCCAAACTATGCCCTTCCATAAAACACAACATTACCCCCCTCCCCAAATCACTAAAGAAACATCAACATTTCTGGCCATTTCCATTGGAGAGCACTTTAAAAAAATACTAAATAATTATGTGGATCCTGGATTTGTCTGTCGGAAATCAAAATTCCTTCCCATAATAACAAATAAAGCATATTGTAATAACATTGGTGTTATTATTGTACATAGGTCTATTTCATTTTATATTCATATTTTATTTCCATGAAAATTATTACAACAAACGACATTACAAAAATAAACAATACGATATGGAGGAAAAGGCTGGAAAAAAGGGCTGAAAATTGGCCTTTCCTTAAGCGCGTAAACCAAAAGACAAGGGAAAGTGCTAGAGGGAAAATATTATTTACAGATAAGTTTCGTTTTGAATTGGCCCAGATTCACACACTTTTCAGGCTTTTTCCTTCAGGTCTGCTTGCATCCCTGTACCTTGTAGGAAAGATTTTGGTACAGTCCAACTTCTTACCCAACCATGAAAGGATTTAATCATTGGTCAGATGTGAAAACAGTGTTCAAGAAAAACAAACAGTGTTCATCTTTATGCCAATCCCTTTCAATTAACAACTTACATCATGGAAGAAAGAGATGAGAAGGAACCACAACGACTTCGATCGGCCAAGTTTTAATCCGCTTATCTATTGACGCATGAAAAGAAAAGCTATCAATGGTACTTCCTTTCATGTATAATCCATTTACCGCGATCGATGCTTGGCGAAATCATTACTGGAAAAATGTATAACAAACCCATCCACGAACAAACAAACGCTACCCAGAAGTAAGATTCTGGAATTTCACTGATGCTCTGAACATGTATAGTAGCTTTGTTTTGGGGTCTACAGTCAAACTGTTTTCTTGATCGTGTTGTGTAGAAATTGTCCTATAAAACATCGAAAAGGTAATCAAAATCGGTCGTTTTTTGCTGAGTTTCATCTTTAGCAAATAAGGTAAGATTTTGGTGACTTTTTCGATGAAAAATAGATGTAAAATGTTCTTAAATAATGCACAATGTTCCGGTTGAGTCCGGTACATAAAACCTGTTTAATTTAATAGTTTATATGTGTATAATCGGAACTAGCTAACTCGTTTCAGTGCCAAAGACTGCCAACTCTGAGAAAAAAGTCATCAAAGTTCGGAAAATTGGGCAAAATGGAAGAAAAAGATGTAGGCCATCAATGACCGATGATCACGTCACCAGAGAAAATCCTATAGGGTGCTTGCACGGAAGGTCATTAGTTCAAATCATCCTTCACACACGCTCCAGAAGACATGCAAATACATGGAATACAATACCAATCACCTATTTAACGCGGGGTATTGATCAAAGTAAATCCTCATGAATAACAATGTCAACTAAATGTCGGTAAAGGGAGTGGACAAAGTGAATGCGTTCGTTGTGGTTCCTTCTCATCTCTTTCTTCCATGTTTGAACCGTGCGGCCCTGATTTGGTAAAACGATTTAACTTGAAATTTGGATATCCATATCATGGGTATTGTGAGGGCGCTCTTTCCGTTGGTGATATCCTAAAATCACCACCATGCCACCAAATAATGAGATTTTTATATTTTCTATAAGATCTGTTTAATAATCTATTGTATTCAAAAAGAAAAATGTCAAGTGTTCAAACTTTAAAGCTCTTTTTCTCGAAACAGCGATTTTAATTTCAAGTTAGATCATTTTACCAAATCAGGGCCGTGTGGGCCCTTGAGATGCCAGCAATAATCAAGATGTGTGGCATGCATTGCAATAAAAATCTAAATTGAAACTCCTTCCATGAAGATCCACTTGTTATATCAAGTATAATACATAATAGTTTGCACTACCTAGAATGACTAAATACCAGGGAAACATACCAAAAGTGTCATCATCAACAGGACACGATGGACAATGACCCATTTTGCTGTGTTGCATAGGTAACAACTCATTCTAGGTAGTACAAACTGTTCTTTATTACAGTTGTATAGTCATATAGGCATAGATCATATTTTCTTAATCTTTCAGTGATTTAGGGAAATGATTTTAAATGTTTTAGCAAACTTTTACCCCTGTATAAACTTCGACCTTACCTACATGTGTTCTAGACAATTTTACATCTCCATAAATTTCATTTTATACCGCTCGTAATGTAAATACACCAGTTATCAGCAAAGAAAAGCACTCACAAACCATCTTACCTTGCTCAGCTATATTATCTGCTGCCTCCTAATCATCTATGTCGCTCAAACAATTATTGTGATGATGGCGCTATATCTGTATCAATTATGGATCAGCCCTAGTCTTACAATGTTAATTGTGGCTTATCTCTAGGGATATAGTAGGCCTACCATGATTAGGCCTACACTGGTCATATCTTCTCATACGGTGTTTGACCTTTGACCAAGGGGTTAACCCACCACTAATTGCAACAGAATCCATTTAATCACCAAAGTGCAAGATTTTAAAAGCTTTTAAAACTCAGACAAAGTGCACTTTCCAAAAATTACAAGAATACTGAATGGCTCCAAGGGCGTAAAGGTCAACACATGGGTAACATTTCAAACTTGCTTGAATTATGTTAAAATCAAAACCAAAGGTAAGGCCTCCCGTCTTAAAGGTTTCAGAAAAGGTATAGGGCTAGCTAGGGGACCTACTCAAATCAAGTAGCCTACAACATCGCAAAATAGGTCATCATGTCATGATCAATTATTAGCAATGTGTGTTGAAGTGCCTTTGGTAGGCCTGTGGTTTAACAAAATTTGAGCAAGTTGAGAAATTTGAATTTAAACTCTCCATGAAACTTGAAAGAGATAGGCCTAATATTGATTGATGTGAAACCATCACACTCAATCCACTTTGGGCCAAAAAGGTGGATGATTTTATAATACATACAGAAAATAAAAAAACATTAACTCAATCAAGTAATCAATCATAAATCATTAACCAATCAATCAATCATTAATTAAATCATTCAGTTCAATAGGCCTATTCAACTCAGGCCTAGGCCTCATTCGGTCATTCCTCAGTGTTAGTGAATGAATGAGTAGGCCTAAGTGATTGATTGATTGATTTTTTATTAATTATTTGATTAAATAATTGTTTGATTGCTTGTTTGATTGACTTACTGCTCAGTTGAGTTCTGATTGAATTTTTGATTGATTATGTGTGCGATTGAGCGAGTAAGTGATCGTTGCTTGCTTGATTGTTTATCACCAACCCAGATGCCCACCAGACCCTGCATTACAATGAAAAGAGCGCCATCATTTGAATGTCAATAAATTTCCTAATTTTCTATACCAAGCATACCAAGTTGTATCCAAATGATGGCGCTCTTTATTTCCCTGAAATGTGACCAGGCGACCTGGAAATGTGAAGACTGGAAATAGGGATTTGATCATGTTGTTTGTTTATATTTTAATTTCATTCATATGCTTTTTAAAATGTTTGTTTGTTTAACCGGTCGATTAGTGAGGACACACACTTGGGTCCTGATGGGTCGTTCAAACCAGACTGAGAAGCCTTTAAGAAGAGCAACAAAGTAAGTGTCACCTTGGAAGCTTTTCCCACTCACAGGTAAGTTCAAGTTGATAACATTAGGGCCTAATTTTGATTGATTGATTGCTCAACAAAACAAGAATTGATTGGTTAATTGAGCAGACAGATAATTGAGAAATTGAATGTATCGTATAATCAAGGTATTTTGGGGCTATTCTTGCACCCAGGGTACAAGGTTTCTGCATACGACCCTGTTTTTGACATAATTAGCGCATGAGGCACTTATGATGAAGACAGATCCGCATAGGCCTACGTGTGCTTGCACCTCCCAAACCACGAAACCCAATAAAAACTTGTTTAAAACCTATTCTTTTCTCCTTTTCTTCCGACCTAGTCTTCTCCTTTTCTCCCTTTCTCTTCTCTTTTCTCTACTTTCTTCTTCTCTCTTTTTTTTGGCTGGATCCAGCCCCCCCCACCAAAATGTTTCAATTGGACCTTTGGAGGGGGAACATCCCCCTCAGAAACCCCCATAGGTATGGATAAAAAGGTGGCTGTTTCACTTCTGTTTTGGACATCCATACCCTTTATATTTAAAAGCAATACCATACTTTATACATTAATACTATAGCTTGTCCACAAATAAATCGCTTCAATTAGGCCTTCATACCAATTTTCAGCTTTTCAAAAATGTTTTAAAATGACTAAATTTTAAAATGTTAAATATAATAACAGTGCCAAATGGTCCACCACTGAAATGGCTTCAATACTAGGGCCTTCATTTTGCAATAGGGCCTTCACCCCCCTGTGCTGCGCATGTGTGACGGGATGCCCGCTTCGCAACAATTCTTTAATATTTTCCACACAAGACGTGTTAAGGGGGTACTACACCCCTGCCCAATTTTTGTGCCTATTTTTGCATTTTTCTCACAAATTATAGCGCATTGGTGACAAGTAAGATATGTATATTATAGGGGCAAGGACTACAACAATAAAGTTTTACACGAGAGACTGTCAAAAGTAGATACGATTTGTTACTATTTTTGCATTTTTCTCAAAAAAATAATAACACACTGGTAACAAAAGTTATGTATATTATAAGGACAAGGAATCCAGTTACTACACTGGAATTTCAGTGACTCAAGGCAAGCAGTACGTTATTTATGATAAGAAAAGAGGTACCGCTAGAATGTACCTCATTTCTTTTACATATATAATGACCCACTTGTCTTGAATCACTGAAATTTTAGTGAAATAATTGGATTCCTGGCACCTATAATATACATAAAGTTTTTTGAGAAAAATGAAAAATTAGTACCAAAATTTATCAAGGGGTGTAGATGTCATCTCTGGTGGAAAGATGAAACTTTAAAGTTATAGAAGTTCTAGAACTATTTTTTGGAGAGTCTACATTTAAATGTGCCCAGGAACGTGCCAAATTGAATAGAAATCGATCTACAATATAATATTAAATGGAGTCTTTAGAAGAGCCATGTACATTGAAGGTCATAATCAAGTAATGCAAACTCTCCAGGGTATGGGTAAATTGTTCGTGATCATTATGTTAGCGTGGGTCACGTACAGCGTGTCATGCCTTGCAATGGGGGAAAATAAAGTCTTGTGACATCCTATACATAACTCAATGCAATGCTCCAGTTTGGCTGGTGAAAACTAAGCCATGTTCAAAGTGCAGTCTATCTTATCCATTCATTCCTCCATTCATGCATGCATGCATTTACCAGTCCTGTTTGCATGGTGGGGCTTTAATTTCCTCTAACGCTCTACTACGATGGCTTGTTGACCAGAATAGGTTTCCGTTCTTATTCTTGTTCAACTTTGTTCTGCTTCACCACAAGAATAATGTGATCGCTTGTTTGTTTCTATAGTTGGTGTAGAGCTGTTGGAATCACCCTGCTGCTGCTGGCTGAATACACCTGTTGCTGGCTGGCTTGCTTTCACAACTGCTCTGGCGATCAACATAGAATTAAAATTTCAATTTATAATGTTCTGCTTTTTTTTTTAGCTAAGCGCTGGTAAGATGAATGGATATAAAATGAGGGACATTGACCCCCAGGCCCAGGTATCTTATATATTAAGTATAGGCTTATGCTATAATTTAGCTCAAGCTCAATAGTTCAAGTAATTTGATGAAAAAAGATAGCTGGTATCACTAAATTTTTTTTTTTTTTTTTTTTTTTTGGAAAAAGGTTAACTTGGTGGGTACAGTCAACATTTAGAGCCAAATTTTGGATGGCCATTTTGGGGTCACCAGGGGTCATTTGAGGTCAAATTAGTAAAAACTGTCATATGCAGGCCTGTACACAGGATTTTGTTGGGGGTGCTGATTTTGAAAAAGTGGCCTTTTTTCCCAGGGGGGGGGAGGCAATTTTGTGAAAAGTGGACTTTCTTTCCAAAATTTGGACCTTTTTTGACAAAAAACCTGTAAAAAACCTGGCAAATATGGGTAACCGCCTAGTTACATATAATTCACTTATCCAGATTTTTCACTTATCCGGCCAATGCTTGTTCCCATCACAACCGGATAAGAGAGGTTGGACTGCAGAACCTTTGTATAAATCATTAATTTGGTCTAGATTAATTGACCCTGGGGTGACTGACACACTTTCATAAATATGATCTGGCACATTATACACATAATAAAAGTGAGAGTGATTGTTATCGGCGATTGCAATGTTTGGTAAGATATGATAAGGTAATCAAGTTAATAATTTGATAAGATAATGTTACATTCTCAGTTGACAGTGACAGGGACATCATATCGTGAGAGGAAGTTGTTAGTTGGGTATTAGTTTGGAGTACTTTTGATTAGAAATAGGGCATGCAACTTGAGCTTGCACTTTTGAACCTAAGGTCCTAGAACTAACAAATATCAATAAATGAAGTGACATTATTGGCATGTACATAAAACTTGTAGCCTATACTATCATTTGGAGTACCTTCTATGCAAGGAGATTTGAGATTTTTCAAATATTAGAGCAAAACATTGAAATAAACTGTTTTGACTCCATGACAGAAAAAGCTGTCTGTCAAGATTGAGCACCTGGCTCGTAACACGGCATGTATGATTTAGATCTTCATTGTAATCTGCAGATTTGAATAGAAACATGCTCTTTTCAATCTTGTAGCAAAAATGAGATGGAGAGAAAGCTACTTTTAAAGACATAAGTTTATCAAATCAAGAGAGGGCTCCCTAACAGATGACTGCAAATGTTGGGTGGCGTAAGCAAAAAAAACAATAATATTGACAGTGATGTTTTGAGTGACAAGAATGTTAACTGCTTACAACCATTTCCAAAGTTGTTTGTTATTTATCTGTTAAATATGATATGATCTGTACTTGATTAGTGGATAAAATAATGAAAGTGAAACATAGTCACCTGGTTTGTTTATGTATTTTTTTATTTTACAGCTTTTAAATACTCAGTGCCACCCCCTCAAACTATGTACTTCATGATTATAAACTCTTAGAGCTTCTTAGCACTGGTTTCTGAGCTGTACTCTGCGCTGTTCGAGAGGCGTTGTGGTTTGAGAAAGGGGCTAGTTCTATAAACTCTCACCATATACCACTGTCACATGAAACACAACAACAACAAACACTCACAAATACACATTAAATTTATTCAAGTTTTAAGTTAAAGTGCGACGTTCTTCATTGGTCAGCACTTTTTTTTATCCTCCAAATTCTCTTTTTTTTTGTCACCATTCAAATAGGATTCCCTGCTTTTTTTTACTGTTGGGTGATGAACTGAAATTACATTTTGCAAGAAATGTAGGGCAATGTTTTATAAAAATGAAATAAGAAAACCTGTTAAAGCCCCGCAGCAATGACAATAATATTTGTGAGATTATTGCATATGCCATATGGTAGAAATTCTGTAAAGTGTGTTTTTATGAGAAATTTTGTATTTATGTTAAAAGTACAATTTTGATGCTGTACAACACTCTCTGTAGATGGTAAAGAAAATTTGTGGTAGGGTTGTAAAAGTTAACCCTACCTGGGCAAAGTTTAGAAAGCAACATTAGGCATTATCATTGAGGAGCAAAATTGATGTAAATATTTCTTTGCTAGATTCTTTTCAAGAAACAGTGGCATAGCCAGGACTTTTTCAGGGCAACAAGAGCAAGGCAACTTTCCAGGGCAACTTTCAAGGGGGCAACATTTGACGAAAATGGGCTAAAAAGTATAAAAAGGTCTAAAAATCTTAAATATTAGAGCGGCCATCATCCCATGGGGGAGGGCAAAAGGAGGGAAAGACTCACAGGGGGTAGGGCAGCTTCCACCATTGCCCCTGGTTATGCCACTGTCAAGAAACCTGATAACTGTTTCATACCTCAACTGTTTTTGTCATCTTATAAAATATAACAGCCAATACAGTACCTTATCATACCACTAAGGGAAACATCAAAGAACACCGCTAACCTGATATATTTTCGTATCTAGTCAGTGAGTGCGTATTTTATGCTTTATATCTAGTCAGTGAGAGCGTATTTCGCAAGCCCGATACGCTGTGTACGCCGAGGTACGCCAGATAAAGGCGATTCACGTAAACCGGCGCGTAAAATGCACGCAATCTGTAATACGCGAACAGTCATCTATTTTTTTGTAATGTTTTTCCTATTTAGCAGCAATTAAAATGTTTAAAAACGTAATTATTTCAATATTTAGAATGACTTCGGCTTCACCCAGTATGACACTTCGCGCACGATAATTTCCCGTACCATACCGACGCTGAACCTATTAACGAATAATCTGTTCTCAAGAACCACATATTGCCTGGCCTGTTTGTACTCTCTCAGATAAATGAATTACCAAATGCCAAAAGTGTCATCTAAAATTGAAACATTTTGCGTTAGATTTGTTGTAAAGAAGACTGATTGTATCATGTATGCTCCACAAAGGGGTTTATAAGCTTATGTAAAGATACCTTCCTAAGGTAGATTTTCTTTTTAAATAAAACAGTTTTACCCATAGGAATATTGTGTTGATCAGAGCTTATGCATTGTGCTACAGGTGAATCACAAACAACATAATGAAATATTAAAGACTCGTCTTTAGATAATTCCGTGAATACTACACATCCAGATTCTCATTCACGGTTTACCACCATGACAGATTACCTTCATACTACACCTGGTGTAGCCCTGAAGCTACACCTTAATAGAGCTACTCTGAAGCTACTTGAAGAAGCTACACCTTAGCAAACCCATCGTGGATACACCATATCAGAGCTACTTCGCTGTTACTCCATCCATTGTCTGTCTAGAAGCCAACTCCGGTGCTACACTAGTGCCAACTTCTGGACACGCCATATCGGAGCTACTCCAAAGGTACTCTTAAGAAGCTACTCTGAAGTACATCTGATAGCTGTCAGCCACGAGCCAACCCTGGAGTAACACCGAAGTCAGCTCCGGTGTACAACCGCAGCCAAACGGGTCACTGACCGGCAGCGGTAAACAACTCACCTAACGCGTAATCGGCCGCGTACTAGTGCGCGCGTACCTAGCTATTTTTACACATCCAATTTCTCACTGGATGTACTCTGGAGCTACTCCAGATTACCCCCAGGGCTACTCTGTAGCGGTGTACCGTAACGCGAGTCAAAAATCCGTGGACTACTCCTATCCGGTTTTCCACGGTGTACCTCCCGTAGAGACAGACTATAGCGGAGTACCTCTAGAGGTACTCCATAAAAAAATGTGTGATGATCTAATGATTTAATGCTATTTTCTCAATTTAGCTTTATTGTATGCTTTAATTAGGATATATTAGGGATTTTTGTTCTTTCTTTCTTTCTTTCTTTTTTTATTTTTCAAATATATGTTAATAATATAATAATAGAAAATAATAAACAAGTAAATAGGCCTACATTTAATACATAAACAAGTTCAGAAATAAGCAAGTAAGTAAAATTAATGATGTAAATAATTGACTCATACATTTATCAATGAATAAACAAGTAAATAAATAGGTAATCAAATTAACAAGTAAAAACTATACACAAATAAGAAAGTAAATAAGTAAACATCTGCATTATTTAGGCCTAAATAAAAAAAAATGAATAGTACTCGTAGGCCTAGGCCTATGTAAAATAATCAATAATAGAATGATAATGATTGTCATTAACGTGGTTGTTATTTAGCTTTTTAATTTGATTACCTGTTTGCTTACTTGTTTTTTTATTTGTTTGAGTAGGCCTGTATTTTGTATGTTTTTAAGCATTTTTCTTTGCATATTATACTTGAATGATTGGTCATTTTATAGCTAATATTTATTTTAGGACCCCACTTTTATTCAGTTATTTTTTACGCTTTTATTAAATTTATTATTAATTTTATATTTATTATTTCTTTTATTATATTTTACTTATTTACTATTTAATTGTTTAGTAAGTTATTTAAATATTTACTTTTTAATAAGTGACCAATCATTCAAGTATAATAAGCAAAGAAAAAATTTAAAAAACAAACAAAATACGGCCTACTCAAACAAACGAAAAAACACATATCAAATATAGGTAAGTCAAAGTAAAAGATGAATAACAACCAAGAAAAAAAAAAAATGAAAACTGCGAATAACATCAATGAAAGATGAAAGACTAGTAGGGCCTAACCAAAACATGTAAAATATCAAAACTGTATTGCAAGTAGGCAAATAGGCCTAGGCCTACGACTTGCAACAGTAAAGTAATGGGGTGCAAAATATTAGGAAAACGGCGTGAAAACAAGAAATTCAAGAAGTATAAAATAATTATGAATACATTTTAACTGTGGGCGTAATAATAAACTTGGGTAATAAACAAACAACATGCATGGAAAGTAGAACCGACAAGCAGTATGCACACTTTCTTTAAAATACAGAAAAACAACGTCACGCAAACATCTCAAGTTTAGCAAAACTAAAAACATAACAAGAAACACAAAATTAAATAATGATTAAAAATGATTTTAAAAACAAATTGAGAAGAAGTCGTACTGTCGTTAAACAAAAGAACAAGTTTCTACAAAGGAAGCAACCACTGAATAGAAACAAAATGTCTCCGTGACATCGACAACGGTGATTCTCGCTCCGTGTGGCTGAAAACGATTCATGACGCCCTATGCAAACGTGCAAACATGGTCAATCAATTAATCAAAACAACAAACGTTTGCTTTGCTAAAAATAGCTAGGCACGCGCACTAGTACGCCGACGATTCGCTGCTCGGCGAGTTGTTTACCGCTGCCGGTCAATGACCCGTCTGGCTGCGGTTGTACACCAGAGCTGACTTCGTGTTACCCCAGGGTTGGCTCGTGGCTGACAGCTATCAGATGTACTTCAGAGTAGCTTCTTAAGAGTACCTTTGGAGTAGCTTCGATATGGCGTATCCAGAAGTTGGCACTAGTGTAGCACCGGAGTTGGCTTCTAGACAGACAATGGATGGAATAACAGCGAAGTAGCTCTGATATGGTGTATCAACTATGGGGTTTGCTAAGGTGTAGCTACTTCGGAGTAGCTTCAGAGTAGCTCTATTAAGGTGTAGCTTCAGGGCTACACCAGGTGTAGCCGCGAAGGTAATCTGCCGCGGTGGTAAACCGTGAATGAGAATCTGGATGTGTAGCAAAGCGAACGTTTGTTGTTTTGATTAATTGATTGACCATGTTTGCACGTTTGCTTAGGGCGTCATGACGGAGCGAGAATCACTTGCCGATGTCACGGAGACATTTTGTTTCTCTTTATATTAGTGGTTGTTTCCTTTGTAGAAACGTGTTCTTTTGTTTAACGACAGTACCAGTACGACTTCTTCTCAACTTGTTTTTAAAATCATTTTCAATCATTATTTAATTTTGTGTTCCTTGTTATGTTTTTAGTTTTGCTAACATGAGATGCTTGTGTGACGTTGTTTTCCTGTGTGCATACTGCCATTACTGCGTTCGCGGTTCCACTTTCTCATGTTGTTTGTTTATTTACTGTACCGGGTTTATTATTACAGTTAAAATTTACTCATAATTTATACTTCTTGAATTTCTTGTTTTTACGCTGTTTTCCTAACATTTTGCACCGCATTTACTTTACTGTTGCAAGGCGTGGGCCTAGGCCTATAATACACCTTCTTGCAATACAGTTTGGTTTTGATTTGTTTGGCTAGGCCTTAGGCCTACTAGTCTTTCATCTTTCATTTATGTTATTCACAGTTTTCATATTTTTTTACTTGGTTGTTATTCATCTTTTAATTTGACTTACCTGTTTGATATGTGTTTTTTCGCTTGTTTGAGTAGGCAGTATTTTGTTTGTTTTTAAACATTTTTTCTTTGCTTATTATACTTGAATGATTGGTCACTTAGTAAAAAGTAAATATTTAAATAACTTACTAAATAATTAAATAGTAAATAAGTAAAATATAATACATATAAAGAAATAATAAATATAAAATTAATAATAAATTGTGGGGTCCTAAAATAAATATTAGCTATAAAATGACCAATCATTCAAGTATAATATGCAAAGAAAAATGCTTAAAAACATACAAAATGCAGGCCTACTCAAACAAATGAAAAAACAAGTAAGCAAACAGGTAATCAAATTAAAAAGTTAAATAACAACCAACGTTTATTTTACATAGGCCTAGGCCTATGAGTACTATTCATTTTTTTTAAATTTAGGCCTAAATAATGCATATGTTTACTTATTTACTTTCTTATTTGTGTAGTTTTTACTTGTTAATTTAATTACCTATTTATTTACTTGTTTATTCATTGATAAATTTATTTAGTCAATTATTTACATCATTAATTTTACTTACTTGTTTATGTATTTATGTAGGCCTATTTACTTGTTTATTATTTTCTGTTATTATATTATTAACATATATTTGAAAAATAATAAAAGAAAGAAAGAAAGAACAAAACTCCCTAATATAGCCTAATAAAAGCATACAATAAAGCTAAATTGAGAAAATAGCATTAAATCTGGCAACAGATCATCACGCATTTTTTTACGGAGTACCTACTCCGCTATAGTCTGTCTCTACGGGAGGTACACCGTGGAAAACCGGATAGGAGTAGTCCACGGATTTTTGACTCGCATTACGGTACATAATCGCTATAGAGAGTAGCACTGGAGGTAATCCGAGTAGCTCCAGAGTACATCCAGTGAGAAATTGGATGTGTAGTTTAAATGATAGCTAGTTTTACAGACATTGATTTATTGTTTTTTATTGTGACTTTTTGAAAATCAAGTATGCAACCATTAAATTTTCTTGTAATGTAATTCAAAGGAATGTTTAGTGGTTCCACAGGAACATGGACAAAATTGGAAATTTAGTTTAGTAGTTTATTTTTAAAGGATAAGTCTATTATACATTATCAAACTACTTTTTTGCAGAATAAATCAACAAAATAGTAAAAATTAAGTAGAAAGGTTTTCTAGTTTGGCTAAGTTTGACTCTCAAAAATAGAGATTTCCTGACAGTGCACTCAACAATGAAAACCTTCTGCATTGCCCCTGATCCTGAGTATCTGTGGGTACTCATGCTCATTGAAAATTTCCCAAAATAAGGGGGTACTTTCAGATGAAGAATCATGATTCGCAAAACACAAAAAAGGGATAATTTTTCATAAAACTGTTCACAAAATATGAAAAAGGGTGTTCTTCATTTACGAATCAAATCATCGTAGTGAGTTTGTAGGTTGGTGAAATCATCAAAACCTATCTTAGGATTGGGTCAAAATGCAAAAAGTCTGTATCTATGATAGTGAAATTAAAAAAAATATATAAAAATATGTGCCAATAACTGATTGAACCATTATAGTATAGTGGTAATAATTGCAAATGCATTCATCTTAAAAAGAGCTAATATTCTAAGAGCATAATGTAGGTCTAATTTCTAACCTCCATGTCTGATGACACCTCCAGGGCGCCGGGGATTTTTTTTTTCCTGGCAGCTAGATGCAACAATTTATACTGAGTTTAGCAATGTTATTTTTACTCCAATACACATGCACTCAGATGCATTTAGATGAAAGTATGTTGATCCATCTTAAGTGTAAGGGTATTATTGCTGCTAAAATAAAGTTGTTATAGAATGTATCATCTGCTGTGGTATTGCTAATCAAGAAAGATAGAACATTGACAGGGCAGTGCTCCATATATAAGGTGACCCACTTTAAAATGAGGACAATAATATGCTATGGCTATTTTTGACTGATCCATATACATTTACATTATATATGACTGACATGTTAAGCTAGAAGTTCTTAGTAATGGCTTTGGTTTGAATTGAATTTAAGATTATTATAAAAGAGGAATAACATTTTGGTTACTCCTTCATGTAATTATACACAAAATTTGGAGTTTGGACTTAGGGTCAATGGCGGCGTAGCAGGGGGGTGGGGCAGGGGCAGCTGCCCCCCGGTGAGAAGTCTTGCCCCCCCTTGCCCCCTTGTGAGAGGCCTTTAATGTAATTTTAATGCCATTTTCGTCAACGTTTGCTCCCCTTGAAATTGACTTACCGCCCCTCTGAAAAAGACCTGGCTACGCCACTGGTTAGGGTTAGCCTTCATTTAACTATACACATAATTTAGGGTTAGGGTTAGATTAGCTAATTTACAGTATTACAAATATGCCAAAAAATCGGTTTAAAAAAAAAAAAAAAGGTATATTCTGAAAAAAGATCGTACATTAAGGCTTTAAATGACTATACAAAAGCCTGTGGCAGTGTGCCTTCAGTTTGCCCAATGAAAATAGCACACATTTATATATACTTAATTCATTGTACCATTTGAATTAGCAAACAACTACAATGTTTGTGATGATTGTATCTGAAATTGAAATATTTTCAAACATAGTTTGTTCTTTTTGTCAAACCTGATTTGTGCAAAATTGTTGTTAAGCTTAACATGCTTAAGGTGGCACTGATTAAGTCAACTTTGAGCTGTTCATCATGTTCATATAAATTCAGAATTATTCCATAAATCAATGCATATGGCTAGGATTCCACAATGTCTTGAAGTTTTTGAATTAGAACAAAAGTAATTTCCAACTGAAATTTAATTTCCTGTCATGTCTATTTGAGTGTAATTTCTGCTAGTTTCTCAAAGCGGAGCTTTGTCTGTGAGATGTATGAATTTCTTGTGGAATTATGTTGTGGTAAAGATTGAGGGCTATTATAGTGAAAACAATTTAATTCATAACTCTGGAGACCAAGTTAATGCCAGAACTAACTTAGCGCCACCTTAAGTTTGCTCAGTATCTTTGGTTTGCTCTACTGCCGTGACTGTATGTTGTGTCGGTTGATTTTGAGCCCTGGGGTACGTGCAGCATTGGCTCTCTGATTTCTAAACCGAGTCAAACATTTGCTAAGGAAAAAGAAAACGTGGGATGACCCTGCCAGAAGCATTCTCACATGTAGGTTTACTTTTTGGTTGCTGCGTTCATGTCTGGGCTTGTGTTCCTGTCCGACCTACCTAGTTAAAAGTTTTGTAAGACCGAACTTTTGTTACAGTAGTTACAACAAGTGCATTGCCTTGCTGGCCTAGGCTTGCTTTGCTGAAATTAGATTAAAGCTGTAAGATCAACTTTGCAGACTTGCCTTAAATTACTTTATACTGGTGATCAAATGTTTATATTAAACATGACTGTAAAAGGTGGAACAATATTGGGTGTTTGGGAGGTGCTGTCAAGGACTGCTTGGAATTGCAGTCAAAATGAATATAGACGTGACTTTGCAAATTTGTGTATTATGTGTGGCTATACACATATTAAAATCCTTACTCAAATTACATTTGGACATGGGTGTGCTGCAGGAACTCTGAAACCCATGTTTAGGGATTTTGTACCTAAAAAATGGCTTATTTGACAGCTGTTAAACCATTTTTGGTTTGGCTTTGCCCCCTCTCACCAAAATCCTGGCTACGCCACTGTCCCCTACCCAAACCAAAAAAGAAGTAGGCATACCCACCCTGGGTTTAGCAGTTCTCCGGATAACTTTTTTAGGGATTTTCCATGGTCAAAAGGTTGGAGGTCTGGTGGATTGCCACATTCAAATTGCCCAATAGTAGGGCTAGCACAACTCGGGCACACCCTGTGAAATCTTAATGTATACGCATAGAATACAGCAGGTGTATATCTATCAGGGCACCAAGATGCTCCAAGCTCTAATTGGAATTATCTTCTCTTCCTCAACACATTAATTCTTTTACAAAAGAACACCCCTAAAATACAGACACCCTACTTTATTTTAAATGCAAATGCAAAATTAAAAGCAGTCTCTGGCTAGTGGCTAGCGGCATAGCAAGAAATGTCTTATTTACTAGTTTGCTGCACTGATTTCTTTTTTTCCAGGCCCATTTTCTCACCTAGACTAAGGCACAAAAGAATTGTTATCGTAAGTATCATGGAACATTCACTTGAATGTAATCTTTCTATTAAGCTAAATTGATTTCTACCCTTGTGTTGAAATATATTTTTCTACTTTCATTCATCACGACCCACTTATAATGTCCACTAATTTCAAAATGTGTTGTGTTTTATAGAGTGTGTCCGTGTTTGCATTCAAAATGCGTATTATTACATTTTGCATTTGAATTGTGCAAATTGGTCTAGAGTTGGTTGATTTCAAAAAGGGAAATTCAGCATGCCTGTTGCGCATCGTCGGACGAAATAACTCGATTTGAATTCTTGAGGAGACAGAGGTCTATGACTGCTAAGACGGAAGCATGTTAGGACGACTCGTGCATTTGAAATTTCAAAGAAGTTTGAGAGTCATCTCAAAATGTTTTGCATTTTCAAAGCAAATTTTAAACCAAATCTGACAGTTGTATTGTTATTATTGGTCGCCATACTTAATTTTGAATTCAGCTTGTCCCCAGCTGCATAGCGGTTACTATATTTATAGGATTGTATTTTGTCATGGCTTGCTATGTGAAGTGGTACTACCTGAAGTAGGGCCCTGACAGAATTGAAGCATCAAATTCCCAAAATTACAGGTTTGAAATTGTCTGGTTGTTGAAGTGTTTGTAAGAGGTAGATAGGCAAACTACATTCTCATCAGCAAATAGCAAGATACAGATTGTCTCATTTAGGGAGTGTTCAGATTTTATTTAATAGCATCCTGGTCAAATTGGTGTGTCTAGTGTTTTTGGCTTTGTCAAATGACAAGAGAGATTCAGTGGCCTAACCTGGATCATCCCATAGAGTGGCACCCACCATAATTAGGGGCACCGGTCCTGATGGGGGGAGGGTACAAGCCATTTTTCTGCAATTTTCCTGTGGGAATTTCTAAATTTTCAAATCGATTGGGGGCACCACTGGTGCCCTGTGAATCCTGTGATGTATGCCACTCAGGCCCGTACGCAGATTTGGAAAAGTATACAAAAAGTCCCAAAATTTCAGGCTTTTTGGGACAAAAAAGGGCCAAATTTTGTCCACTTTTCACAAAATTGCCCCCCCCCCCCTTGGAAAAAGGTCCACTTTTTCAAAATCAGCACCCCCAAATGAAATCCTGCGTACAGGCCTGATGCCACTGGAGGGATTTAAAAGAACTACACTCAGTGGTTTGCCAAACCAGAACACCCGAGTCAGCTTGACAGTCTAGTATAATTTTTTAAAGCCAATTTTTAACTAGCAGAAAGATATATAGGTGTGCAAACTCTTTCAATTCTGTGCTTTTACATGTATATACCTGTAAGAGCATAAAGTCTTGGCAGCAACTGAGATGGTTATTGTGATTTGAATGAAGTAGATTTACTCTGGTTAAGTAAAAGCTCCTACGGCTGTGCCATGAAAGAAACTTAAATCTGTCCCTTATATGGGAGTTTACGAATGTAACATGTTTACATAAGGGCTTTATCTGGATGTATAATGTGCTATCTCAAGTCCAGATCAACGTCTATAACTTCAATTTAGATTCTTGGTGTGTGTGAGCTTGTGGGACTGCCCTGAATTTATATGAATATCAAGTTGTTGTTATATATCTCCTTTATATCTTCTTGAGGTGTAAATGGCATATGGCTGAGCCTGCTTTTGAGAGAAATGTTATCAGTGGTGCAGCAAAGGGGCAAGGAGAGGCAAAGCAACTTTTTAAGGGGGAAGCTTTGATGAAAATGATTAAAAATGTGGTAAAGAGTACAAAAAGGCCTTAAATATTAGGGTGGACAGCATCCCACATATATATGGAGAAGGAGAATGTGTGATCTCATCTCATCCAAACAGTTACTGTCCAAATGACAAAATTGAGATACATATCAAAATGGTCAGCAAAAGGATCATAAGTTTTATGAATAAATGGAATATGAATATTGGTCATGGTTAACTTCTAGGTTTTCAACACTTGTAAATTATTTTTCTGACAAATGATTGTTCAAATCCGACCTTGAATTAAGCAGTCTGATATCGCAATTTGTTGTGATACAACTTCAGGCTTTAAAATAACTTATCTGATTTGTGTCAACCGTGTTGCCAAATGAATTGGATTGTTAAAGTTGAGGATTAATTGATGTTGTCTGAAAACTTTTTCTAAAACTTGTGTTGCCAAATTGCATGCTACTGTTGAAGTTGAGTTGCACTGAATATTGTTTGAAAATGGGAATATGAAGTCAGTAGAATGCTTATCTGTTAAATAAATGGTATATGAACTTTGCACCCCACTTTAAAAGTAGATGTCAAATTTTCTGATGTTAGAACTCAAATGGTCAAATTGTTATGTTACAATGGTCCACATCATGTGACACTTCAGACTTGCTAATCAACAACAGTAATGCCATGGATATGTGGATCAATGTTATCACTGAGTTTATCTTACTGACTTTGGTGACATTGTATGATAGAAAAGAGCAAAATAGTGATATCGATGCAAATAGTATGAAATTCAAATCTGACTTATCTTGCCAATCTCTTACAAACTCTGTCCCAGTTTTTGACAACAGTTAGGTTGACATATTTCACTGTCAATTTATATCTTAAGTTTTACATTCTTGATAACTTTTATTCTAGATCTGCATCAAAATGATAACTAGTTGGAAGGACTTGTCTGATGGACTGGTGCCATGGTGGAAGTCAGACACCAGACTTGGATCTTGTAACTTATTGGAGGGAGTGTCTGATGGACTGGTGGTGCCATGGTGGAAGACTGACTCCAGACTTGGATCTGGTAACTTATTGGAGGAAGCGTCTGATGGACAAGTATTTTCCCCCGAATTCTTACTAATTGGCACTATGTGAACTATGTTGGATTCAGACACAGCTTCTCATAATCCAGCCCTAATCATAATAATGAACTTGCACTTGCATACAACTTGCAAGCAGTAGCAGATTCCAAAAATATTACCATCAAACCAGACTTACACAGTGCATCCAGCCGGTATGATAGACATGCAGAAGCAGGTCAGTATATCCACAGATTCATGCTGCATGGAATCCTGTTCATTCATCTTCTGAGTACCTAACTTACTATTGTTGCACGTTATACGATGGAAGTAAAATATATGTTTTATGCTTCCTTTTTTGTATGCTTACAGTAGGGTTCCTGCTATAGCTTTCTAAGTATAGGGTCCTTGTAAACCCCACAATTTGAAAAATAGAATTATTGTAGATCTTTGGACACAATTATGGATTCTAATTGTAGGGGAACTCATAATCAGCAACATTAGAAAAATATAGGGTCTGCCACACTAAATTGCTGACTTTGTACTTCAGAGTGAAAAGGAAGAGTCCCTTTTACTCATCTCAGCTATCAAGGGTAGTTAATTTGAAGCTCACACCCAATGTACAAAGCACCTCTGTAAAGCAAGCATAAGAGAAGATGCAAGAGCGCCACTGCCTTTTATGGTCTGTGGACATCAGTGGAGCGGGTTGACTGCCTTGACAATGGCTTCAGACCCAAACTCATTTAACTTCATCTATATCTTAATGACTCAATACCGCTGGTATCTAAATTGCACACGAATGCACCATTACAGCTAAGTGACATTATACAAAATGACAGTGGCCAGCCAAGTTGGTAACCCTTTAAGACCATGTCGGATATTATAGGCTAAGAGATCAATCCCATATAAAGCTTGATTGTTTAATCTACTAACGAGCATAAGTGATGAGTCGAGGTATTTCTTAACACCCAATGCTGATTGATGAAGACCTGTGGCCCATATATTCCTTACAAAGCATCTAGCTAGCAGCTTTAGTGCTTACGCAATTTACTTGAGGGTGCATGGTTCTAGAGTAAGTGAAATCATCAGGGTAGTATTTCACCCGGGATTTCACCAATTTACTGAAGGAATTGTTGCGTTATTGTGATGTGGAGTGAATGGCTGGGAGCGTAGCGAGGAAATGCATCTGTTCAAGTGCACCTCAGGAATTATTACCCAGTGCAGAATCACACTACCGATTGGAATCATCTTATTGGGAATTATATTACTAGGCGATTGCTTTATCTGGCAAGCTTCAATACAGAGAAGTTGTTTACTTTAGTAATTCTATCAAAATATTAACATACACATCAGGAACCACTCAACCTATACTAGGCATGTTTGTATTTATTTGGATACATTTTTATGTCAACTTCAAATAGAGCAAGTAAAATTTAAAATTGATCAAAATTAGCTTCAAAGTTTGTTTAAAATAAAAACTACTCCGTGTGTTAATCGCTGGTTCTGCACACACATGGTTATCGCTCAGTAGCAGCATGATTCTTCAAATCACAAAATAAGTTTCAAAGGTGTGCTTGAGACATTTGATATGTTTAGGGAAGAATTAGAAAGCAAAGGATGATTGAAAGTAAACTAGGTGGAATGAAAACAGGCTTAAAGTTAAAGGAGAGACTGGAATTACAATCTTAGATTTCTACTTTTGATCTGCAGTCTTGGATTTCAGATTGAATTATTTGGCATACAGATAGGTTTTATATCTGAATAAAGCTTGTTTGCTGCTGTCTTATTTAAGACACAGCGGGTAGATAATTTAAAACATCTTAGCAGTCAAATTTGTGTTGAACAAAAACCATTTTACAGCATCTTGATTCTGTTTTGGGTGGTGCCATCCCCAACCCCCCAAAACACACCAAAACTAACATTAATTTTTTTATTTTACTTTTGTTGTGAAATTTCATAGAGTTTTACAGAATGGAAGCCCAAGATACATCATAAATTCAGGGACAAAGCTACATACACAGTCAGTACCTCAATCAACCAATACATCTAGGACCTGACAAAGCCAGAATCAGCTCACTGAGTTCTTGTATGGTAAACTGTTTGCATTGACTGCATTTAGTTTGACCAAATTTAATGTTTGAAATTGTATAACTGCAAAAGCAGGAGCTGTAAATGCAAGGATAACCCAATTTTAGATCGTGTTAAGGGCTGGGGTATGAACGTTTGGACAGTATTTATTTTGGGACATGAGAGCACATCAGACATATCAATTGCATTCTGAATACGAAGAATGTCATTCTGATATCAAATAATTTTGATTTTTGAAATTACGCAATTTAATGCACATTTTATGGCAAATCATTAAAATTGATATTTTTGATATTTAACAGTACTTGAAGTAAACTTTATAAATCTGATGATTTATACTTAAAGTGTATGTAGGTGGGATGAAAAGCCGACGATCAATTGAAAATTTTGACCTTTCGTATTGAAGATATGGATTTTTTTCCCCAAAACACCAAAAAAAATTTGGTCTTTTCCTCCCTGCTACATACACTTTAAGAATATATCATTAGATTTATATAATTTACTTCGAGGACTGTTATATATCAAAAATTTGAAAAATATCAAATTTTTATAATTTGTCATCAAATTTGTATTATATTGTGATTTTCAAAAATGAAAATTATTTGATATCAGAAAGACATGCTTCAGATTCAGAATGCAATTCGATAGGTCTGAGGTGCTCTCATGTCCCACAAAAATACTGTCGAAACGCAATAAACGCTCATTTTAGATCCCTTAATCTTGCGATCTTCTGAAGAAACCCAGTGGTAGATTGTGTTAATTCTGCTATCTTCTGAAGATAACCTAATATTAGATTGTGTTAATCCTGCTATCTTCTGAGGATAACCCAATATTAGATTGTGTTAATCCTGCAATCTTCTGAAGATAACCCTATATTAGATTGTGTTAATCCTGCTATCTTCTGAAGATAACCCAATATTAGATTGTGTTAATCCTGCTATCTTCTGAAGATAACCCAATATTAGATTGTGTTAATCCTGCAATCTTCTGAAGATAACCCAATATTAGATTGTGTTAATCCTGCTATCTTCTGAAGATAACCCTATATTAGATTGTGTTAATCCTGCTATCTTCTGAAGATAACCCAATATTAGATTGTGTTAATCCTGCAATCTTCTGAAGATAACCCAATATTAGATTGTGTTAATCCTGCTATCTTCTGAAGATAACCCAATATTAGATTGTGTTAATCCTGCTATCTTCTGAAGATAACCCAATGGTAGATTGTGTTAATCCTGCTATCTTCTGAAGAAACCCAATATTAGATTGTGTTAATCCTGCTATCTTCTGAAGAAACCCAATATTAGATCGTACTAAGCTTGTACAGACAGACATTACTACTCTTCTATTGAGCACCTATTATCATGATTATTTTTACTTTGTATGTCCTTCAAATGAGCATGTTAACAAAGCCATATTCAGGGCTAGGGGTGGGATGCACCCCCACATATACCCCTACCCCCACCAATCCATGAAACAGGTCTTCTTGAAAAACAATGAGAATCAGCCCCTTTTGAAGAAAAATTCACTAAACGTCCTCTTTTGTGGTTGATAAACAGTGAAATTAAGAAAGACAAATTTAGATAGGTCCACTGTTTAGCTCCGCACCCCCTCCCCCATAAATCCTGGCTACGGGCTTGCATGTTTATGTGTTACAATCCTCATCCTGTGTAATAAAGGGAGATTCACCTGTAGGCTGAGATCAATAATATACCTTGATGTTACAGATTTTAAACTCCCATCTCCCAGAACTTGTTAGACCTTGAACTTCAGTTAGGTTTCAAATGAATAGGCAAACTAAACACCACCCAGGCCAGGCAGGCAATAAACACATCCTTGCATACATGTTCATCATTTATTACCTCGTCAGTACTTTTTACCCATCTCTCCAAGTATTTCCTCCGTTTCTTTCCATATAAGCCACCACCTCTCTGTTTGCATCAGTGTCTTTCCCTTGAGCGCATAGATAATCACATCATCTGGAGTAACAGGTTTATGAAAAGTAACAGGTACTCTAAGTTTCAAACCTCAAGATATTATATGACAAATTCTTTGTCCCAACTTGAAGTGGGGAGAGAATAAAGCGATGCATAAGGTGGAAACAAAACACGCTATAATTTGGTGCAAAACAAGCTATTTTATGACATTTGTAGACTACTTATGATGCTATGCTTTTGCAAAATAACTTTTTTTTATCACATTCCTAAAAAATTATGCCTTCAAGGCATCAGTCCCCACAGGATATAATTTTTCCTGTAAATTTCATGAATTTTCATAAAGTTCGGAAAGTAGATTTTGAATAAAAAGGTTAAGCTGAAGGTGTACATTCATAATCAGAAAAACATAAGTGTTAATATACTGCGAATGTATGCTTGCTCCAGGCAGTGACAGACACTGATAAAAGGGTTCTCTACTAATTTCAAATGCTAGAAGAATTACCATGAAAGTCATATTTTTTGTACTAAAAGGTTAGTATGTTTTGATTATATTTTTAGAATAATCTGCTTATTGTTTTAATGAATACTGTATATTTACTGTGCTTCTGTGTAGCAAGATTTTGAAGCAATGCTGTAAAAATGGCAATTTTTGTGTGGGTAATTTTTTGCACTTTGCCAATTTTGAGCTATTTCCTCATTCAAATGTGTGATTTAGACCTATGAATAAAAGAATATATTCGCATGTTTTTATTTTCACAGTTGCTGTGTTCAGCATAAAAACTGTGAAAATTAATGTTCTGCAAAAATTTCCTTTTTTACAGCACCAATTTTTTTTATATTTTAATGCCAGTTCTGAACAGTTTGCCAGTTTTTTGTTGGTTTTTTTTAAGCTTTTAAGTTTGGGGTTCTGAAAATAATTGAATTGCACAAAAATAATAAAAAACCTCATGAAAACTTGCTGTATAGGAAAAGTAGAAATATGATTCTACACCAATTGATTATATCATGTATACCAAATGATTAATTTTTTATTTAGGCATCCAGTTATTAACAGCAAAAATAAAAATAAAATGAAAAAAAAACGCACACATTTCAGCAGTTTTTAAGCTTAGATATTTGAGCCTGAGTCTTAATGGATTTTAGTATGAAAACATAGTTCATAGTACAAACATTCGTAGTGAAAGGTAAAGACCCAGCCATAATACGCAACCAAACACAATTAAGTATTCAGATGTATAACATCAAACAGATCAGGCAGACCAGGGAAGAGGAGACCTGGGTGAGACATGGTAAAAATAATATTATCAGTTTTAATTTGATTTATCTAGCCTAATAATTGTCTGGTGGCATAATTTGTGCTCAATTTAGTGCAATTCAAAATACTGGCGATAATTATAATAATATACGAGTCTGCTGTCTGATACTTAACTTACTTAAGTTATTGGATCTGTTGTTTTTTGACTATGATCCTCCTTCACGCACACACACTGAAACGTAGAGCAAGGGTTAATAGTGTGGTCTGGTGCCTGGCTGGGTAAATGCTTTATCTATCACAATCTATTCTCATTTTAAACTAGCGAAACAACGTAGGATCACACACGCACTAGCCCCTGTGGCTACAATATGAACTAAATTAAGGACGGAGATGTTACAAATGGGTTTCTAACCATACATCATTCAAATGGGCTAGTGATTGATGCAGTTAACTCAGAGATGAGCATGTTCTATTTGAGGCAATTTAGTTGGGATGGTACCTTGTAAAAATAGCTGATTGTTTTCTTTGAATTGTATAAATTGAGCCAGATGTCCAGTTATTGTACAAATTGGACCATTGGGAGAAAGCGAAATAAAATGGAATGATTGTGAAAGAAGCAAAATGCCATTCAGTATGGCTCCCTAATTATAGTTGCAATTGAGGAGTTGATAGATTGATGAACAGAAATATATATGTTAAGGTGAGATAGAAGGACATTGACCACTGGAGTATAAGAACTCACAAGATTTTATTATACCAGATATGACAAGACTCACAAATTAATGTCAGACATGTTTAGTGTTACTGAGCAGAGTAGTGATTTTATGAATGGAAAAATATTGTAACACATTTTGTAAGCTTCTATTCTACCATCTCAGGCAAGAACCTACCATGTTAAATGATTTATATCCATGTTATCTGTCCAGAGCTTTTGTATAGTACCTTTGTTGGCTCTGGTGACATAAATTCATGAGAGCTCTGGTGAACTCTTGTTCTAGTTTGAAGCAGACAGTTACTTGAGAACTCTAGCTTTGGATTTGCACACAATAGTTACACATTCGATGCTAGAGTCCATTGCTATCATTTTTTGGTCAATCTGCCTTAACACTTTTTGCAATGGACGTTGTTTATTCTGTTAATGTTTAAATTTGGATGAAAGTTATTTTGATGAGTCAACTGTATCTTTTGAGTAAAGGTTGCCTATTTTGAACAGTCTAAAATTTAGTTCAAGTACAATTTTAGCAAAATTTTTGATGCAATCACCCGTCGTGATTGGCTGTGTTTAAAACTTTCATTGCTTTACACAATGTCTTGCATCAACAATTTGGACTAGATTTGGTCTGAGCCTTGAATATGAAGCTATTGGGCGCAGTGAGCAACTTCATGGCTAAACTTCATGAGCAAATGGACAGGGTAAAATTTGTTGCTTCAAAAGGAACAGTTATGATCATTTTTGAAACCGTTCTTAAGAGTACATCTACAATGATTTCAAATTACCTTTAAAAAAGAAAAAGAAGATTGTCCATAGTTACCTCAAGAAATAGATCCAGAAAAATATCAATGTGCAAGATCTCTGAGCATGTGATGATAGATTCAACTGCCAATAGCTGAAGCTTGTTATCAATTTCAACAACTTTGTCCCACAAGAATAGTATTTATTAAGAAAAACATACTCCATTTCAGAAACTTAGCAAGAATTTGATAAGGATGAAATAATTGAAATTTAACTCGTCTGTACTTTTTCACCAAACAGTCTCAAAATCCCAAAACATATATATATTAATGTCAAATTTGATATGTCCCTTTAGCGACCTATATTTTGTGAAAAATAAAGGAACAAATTAGCATGTTGATGCAATATAAATTGCAATTTTGTTTGCGATTAGATCGTTGTTTCAGGCTTGGTTGAGGAAAGTGTAAAATTGAATTATACAATGCGAGAGTGATTATTGTGAAGCACAATATTCTGCACCACAAAATGTTCAGAAAGAAGCCTCATTTTTGAAGTATGAAATTTCTTAGAAAATTTACACATTTTTTAACAGTCATATTAGACTAATATTTTTGCAAATTTATATAAAAATGTTGTGAGTATTTGTCAGTTGCAAAACTTGTGAAATTTGTATGGAAATGAAAATTTCTCGCTGTATAGGCATATATGGTATAGGTGGTGGTGTGGAATATATACATGTATAGGCAACAACATTATCCATCCTGATAATCATGATTTATCTCTTTCATTTAGGAATGCCAAACAACTGTATATTTTACACTCGAATCTCCATTGATTATATCCTTGTTAATAAGATATTTTTAAAAATCGTGATTATAGTTTTCTGAGGTTATAGACATTTAAAGCTTTTGTAACTTTCTGTCTGTCTTATGTCAATTCAAAGCAGTGGCAATTCCCACAAAAGACTAGATTTTTTTGTGCATTTTCATATTTTTATACACACTTTAAAAAACACAAGGGAAGTGGATTATGTGAGTATGTGCATCTTCATGATGTACCGGTAGGTTATAGTTTTCATCAGGAACATCCATGAATAACTGCACTAAAAACTTTGGCTGTGATGTCAGATATTCTCTCAACACAAGTTTTTCAATGATATTTTTTTATTCTTTGATGATTCCCCAGTAAAAATACAATGAAAAACAAAACAGAAAGCCAAACAAATCCACAGGTAAAATCCATATGTCCTTTTTCCTAGACTACTTGGAAAAAAGAATTTGGCTAAATCTTCACTTTTGGTGTGCTGCTCCCTGGCACATTATCCTCCGGTTGGCTCAGTGGATGCTTTGAGGACGCCATAATCCGATGAACTGAGCCAGTTCTAGGGGTGTTAAAACACAAATTCCGTAAGAATTAGGCTTTATTTGGTGGAAAAAGTGAGAACTTGCCAACACAAATGCCTTACAGGTTGTTCTCATATAGTACATGGTTTTAAGGGATATACATTAATGTTTTTGACTTTAAGTCCAGCCTGTGGCGTTCAATGATATTAATAAAATTGGAAATGGTGGTGTCTACTCAAAACTAGGACTTGTTTGTTAAGTTTATGCCATTCGCTTTGAAAGTATGAAAGTCTAGCCCGGCAACCAGACATCACCAATGATCTCCCCTGGAGCATGTCACAGACAATCTCAAGGCATTTATGATATTGATATTTTGCTTTTACCATAGTACTTAAATAGTTGGTAAATTTCCTGCTGATTTGGTAGCTACCTGGAAATGAGTATCTTGCTGCGAGTCAATCACCTTATATGAGACAGTGATATTCCGCTGCTTAAATTGATTTTTGAGATAGGACTGAAAGTGCTCCACTTCTTTTGCTGTCTTTGACATGACTGCATAACTTCAAGTGTGAACAGTACTGTAGCCAGGGGGTCAGATGCCCCCCCCCCTAAAAAACCCAACTCCACCCCCAAATAAATCCACCTCACCACACAAATTTGCCAATAATATTACACCCGTATTTTGTAAATAGTGCACCAACTGGCTTCAATTGGGATTTATTTTGAAACATTACCTAACTTCTCAGGGAGGCACATCCCCTTCAGACACCCCTTTGCAGTGCAAGCATGTAGTGTGTGGTCACCATTAGTGCCAATCCGGCTTGAAATGTAGGGGGACAACAAAATCGTTAAAAAGTGACTGAAAAGAACAAAAAATGGGTCATTTTGACAAAAGGTGGCCTGTCCCCTAGGGATTGACGCACATGGTGGTAACAAAATGTGCCAAATTTAAATCCACCCCTCCCCTGCTATGGTCCTGCTCATGAACCAAAAAATCCATTCTAATAGAAAAACAAAATATTGTTATACAACTAGTTTACGATGGATGATGAAATAATGGCCATGCCTTTGGTTTTTAAAATAATAGCGGACTGCCAAAACCAAAATTTCTCTCTGTTATTCTCTAAGTATAAAATTGGTCAAGGAATCTTAACGACGGTTGTTTTGTTTTCGGTTTCATCTGGACAAATTTGATCCTGGTTGCAATGGTTTATCTTAACTATATGCAATGAAGGGTACTGCACCATACCATTGGATGGCTATATCTGTTTATAGAACTTATACTGAATGGTGGATGAGGTGTTACAGGACTGACTGATCTTAAAGTATTGGAAATTAATCAATGTTCACTATCATAAAATATTCACCAAACTGTCTGTGCCTCACTACAGCTGCCTGATATCATACATTCTTTATACAGTCTATGGTAGAATACTTTCTGCTGGATGTAATCTATCTGGTTTTGTCTCACCTTTTACATTTTACCAAGAGATAAACTTGTTATAGCTCAAACACATGTAGACATATGGTATTGGATGACAACATCAGCTTCCGTCCGCCCATCAGATCCAACCAGCCAGTCCTTATTCACCAAACCAAATCAAACCAAAATAGGTAGATAGAAATGTTTCTGACAGGAAGTCTTGCTCATGCAATTTTCATAAGTTCCAGGGCTCGGGTCTGTTCAAACATATTTACACATAGAGGTGTAGCAAGAATCATCACACACTAAAAACTACGGGGTTATATTTTCCGTGGTCATTTTGAATTGACCACGTTTGGGGTTGTTTTGACCCTTCAAGGGGGTTGTACTGTTTTAATTTGACCACATTCACGAGGTCATTTTAGCCACGCACGAACGTGGTCAAAAACTTAGTGGTCATTTTGCCGATACCGTCACGCATTGATATCAGTTTCAATCTTCCGCTTTGAAAATCTCAATTCATAAATGAGTTTAAACATGAGCTGCAATTAATGTTTGTTGATTAATAAATAAAACTAATTTTTTGACCGGTTACCCAATTTGTCAACTTTATAATGACTTGCATTTCGGAACTATTTGCACACACGGTGTGCATCGGCTTCCCACATGGTCACATCAGCGCCATATTTGTTCTGATTGTGCAGCTCAGCGGATTGTCGTGTGTGCTTGTCTGCATGATGGAATATGAAAAGTTAGTTGAAAAGTGAGACTGCAAGGATGCAAAGACCCTTGTCTATGCACGCAGATTCATTCCAATTTCATGCTGTCGTGGCTGGTGTCTTGGCTGCAGTTGTTATAATCTTATATCATGTAAGCTTATAATACGTGAACTATCATAGGCGGTGACTGACTGTGTGTGAGTGTGATACACAGATGCATTTTGCAGTTTGCTGTTTATGTAATGCTTTCTCTGTGCAGAAACACACTTATGTCCTGGTGGGACCAGCATGACCATAGGCCTACTAAAAAAATCCAAACAACCCCTAAATGTGGTTATTGATTAACCCTATAAAACAACCCTTTCAAATGGGTCATTTCATTTGACCCCGAAATGAGGTCATTAAGTAACCCAATAAGGCAACCCTTTTGAAGGGGTCATTTCATTTGACCTCAAAATGTGGTAATATTTTGACCCCAATGGGGTTACTATTTGACCCAAATACGTAGTCATTGCAATAACCCCGACCAATGGGGTCAAAATGACCCCGTTAGTGGTATGGTGTTTAGTTGATAACTATGCTGGGGTCAAAAATGACCCCGTTTGGGTCATTTTTTGACCCCGTAGTTTTAAGTGTGAGGGGGAGGGAGAGCTGCACTATCTGGGCCTGTTGGGAGGGGTATTGGCAATGTTCTAACACATCTGACTTGAACCCCATCATCATGGTTCAAAATCCAACATACTTTTATATACCTTTTGTGTAACCTATCTCTGCCCATCTTAACATGTTTTGCAGGTATACGGTTGACCATCTGATTACTCTATAAATAAATTGGTTCTTTTCGCTCAACTAGAGTGTAACATAATAAGATAACTCGCAGGTAATCTATACCATCTGAACAAGACTTGCAGGTATCTTACAAGCTTGGTTGACCACCTCTCTGATTATATCATCATGATCGTTTCTTTTGGTAACTAGAGTGTGAAAAAAACAAAATAACTTTAGAGTTTCAATACTTTCCAGTTGCATCACTGTCTGAGTATATGACATAAGTCCAGTCTAGTGATGATGGCACAAATCATGCACAAACCCTCCGATCATTACAGGTTTTGAGACTGCCCTTTCCCTCTGATCAGAAAATATTTAGTGACCGTAGAGCCCTATTGTTACAACAGAAGTCCAATTTAGTGATTAGGGTATAAACCATGCACAACCTCTGATCACCACAGGTCCTGAGACTGCCCTTTCCCTCTGATCACAAATATCTAGTGACCGCATGACATAAGTCCAGTTTAGTGATTAGGGTACAAACCATGCACAACCTCTGATCACCACAGGTCCTGAGACTGCCCTTTCCCTCTGATCACAAATATCTAGTGACCGCATGACATAAGTCCAGTTTAGTGATTAGGGTACAAACCATGCACAACCTCTGATCACCACATGTCCTGAGACTGCCCTTTCCCTATGATCGCATATATCTAGTGAACGCAGAGCCCTAATGTTATGATGTAAGTCCAGTTTAGTGACTAGGGCACAAACCATGCATGCACAAACCCTCTGATCACCACATGTCTTGAGACTCCCCTCTGATCACGAAATATTTAGTGACTGACCACTGTCAGCCAAGGCACTGGCATAATCTAGAAAAGCTCAGAGAGGATAGGTCATGGTTTTCACATATTGTTTTAAACCCTAACACCCAGACTGGTTTTTTTGCTATCAGAAGGGAAAGAAGAAATGAAAAAGGAAAGAAGATGAACAAAGAAATCACTTCTTACCCCCGAGATACAAACCTTAGATCCCTTGTGTGCCAAACAGACAATCACAGACCTGTAGCCACTGAGGTTTCGCTGGCCGGGGATCACATGGGATCCACTATACATGTGCACTGGCCTATTGGATTTGGTATTAGTAGGGTTAACATAACAACTTTATTGTTTTTAACCCTAACACCCAGAGGGCTTTTGCTATCGGAAGGGAAAGAAGAAATGAAAAAGGCCATAAGATGAACAAAGAAGTCACTTGGTACCCCAAGATACCAACCTTAAACCCCTTGTGTGCCAAGCAGATGATCACAGACCTGTAGCCACTGAGGTTTTGCTGGCCCGGCCAGTGATTCCATGCATCATGGGATCCATACATGCGCACTAGCTTTCTATGTTGGATTCTGTTGAAAGGCATTATTAGGGTTATAAGATAACTTTATTGAGGATTCATATAAAGGTTCAGAAGCTGAGCTATCTGAGTATAGCCACCCATAAAGCTACTTAGTATTCTTGAGCTAAGTACAGTGTGCTCAACAAAACAATTTCAAAGTTTCCAAATCTTAGCATTATCTGTACACATGTGAACCTACCTTACAGGTATCTTAGGAGGTTGATTGACCACCTCTCTGATTACATACTCGTTTTGATAACTAGAGTGTAACAAGACATATTAACAAAAAGTAGGTTATTTTAAACTATGCATCAATTCTACTTTGTCACATCAACTCTTTGTTCTAGTTTGATAGGTTTTGATGACCTACTTACATGTTTGGTTGTCTTTCCGATGGTAAACAAAAACAAGCGAGCACACACTCAAGTCAAACCTGATCATAATCATTAACAATTGATCAGAACGATGAGAGCAGGAAAAGAGGCTAACATGATGAAAATAGGGATGATGAAAAGGCTGGAAGAGGCATGAATGTAAAAAGGTATTTGATGAAGGAGAATTTATTTCAAGATAACTTATACTTTAACCTTTTCACCTTATAAGAAATCCCACAAGTGTGCATTTTTTGTGCATTTTCCAATTTAAATCACACAACAAAAAACAGGCACTTTCCTGATTTTGTTTTTGTCAAGGATAAAAAATTGCAGAGAGTATGATATTTTTAGGCCTTTTAAGCTATCGATTAGAAGTACTATATTCACCCGAATTGGCACTGAATGCTAAAGTAAGTCACTTTCAGGGGGTGTTTATTTAAAAAAGTAAAAATTGGAAATTTATACACATAAACTTTAACAAAAAACCATTTACAGTGTATCTGAAGTGAAAATCATCATAACCGGAGGCTGGAGGACTTGCATAATTATTTTATTCAAATATTTGATGGTATCTATTTGTGCACTGAACTGGGGCAGTACTTCTTAGGGAAGGGGCACTTATTAGGTTGGATACAGTCCCGGGATACAGTGTAGTAATATTTCTGTTTTTAGAAGTTTGTAAGTAATACCATGCAAATGTGCATTCAATGATATTGTTGGCAACCTACAGGAGACCAGTTTCATCCATGAGTCGCTACTGAATTGTAGTAAGGTGAATGAATGGAAGCGTGCTACTTTCAAGTCAAGCACAAAGCCAGGAACATCAAGACAAATATGCTTCATTTCATTTATTTCTCTCAGTGGAGATAGTATCATCAGAACCACAAAAGCACAGATATGATAAATGTTTGATTTGGAAGAGCAAATTCAGGCAAAACTGTAATGATTTTATTGTATGGTGAAGATTTGGAGGGAAAGAATGCAGATAACTTTTGATCAAAACTGTTAATGTTTCATTTTTCTATTGCTTAAATTCATTTCCTTTGATTCTTTCTCCTCTTATGGATAATTCACTTTGAAAAAAGTTATTGAGGTAATTGATTTGTTTGTGGGATGTTTCCAAAGACTTGTGTGCTTTTTTGTTGTTGCAATTTTTAAAAGCGCAGAACGATATATAGGCTATGTGTGCAAACTCTTTAAATCCTGAGCTTTTATACCGGTTGCATATTGTCATGATTGTAAGAACATTAAAGACTTGGCAGCAACTGAGATGGTTGTTTTCATTTCCTATTTCTGGGGACTGAAGTAGATTTACTCTGGTTAGGTAAACGCTCCTACGGCTGTGCCATGAAAGAAACTTAAATCTGTCCGTTGATTTCAGCTGATAGGAGTTTACGAATGTAACATGTTTACATAAGGGCTTTGTTAGGAATTGTATGAGCTATCTCAAGTCCAGATCAACGTCTATAACTTCAATTTAGATTCTTGGTGTGTGTGAGCTTGTGGGACTGCCCTGAATTTATATGAATATCAAGTTGTTGTTATATATCTCCTTCTATATCTTCTTGAGGTGTAAATGGCATACGCTGAGCCTGCTTTTGAGAGAAATGTTATCAGTGGCACAGCAAGGACTTTTTCAAAGGGGCAAGGACTTTTTAAGGGAATTTTTATGAAAATGATTTAAAATGTGGTAAAGAGTACAAAAACGCCTAAAAATCTTAAATATTAGGGTGGACAGCATCCCACATATATGGAGAAGGAGAATGTGTGATCTCATCTCATCCAAACCGTTACTGTCCAAATGACAAAATTGAGATACATATCAAAATGGTCAGCAAAAGGATCATAAGAGGGAAAGTAAATCTGACTCTTGAATTAAGCAATCTGGTATCGCAATTTGCACTCCAATATTTGTCTGTTGTGATACAACTTCAGGCATGTTGAGGATTAATTGATGTTGTCTGAAAACTTATTGCATGCTACTTACAATTGAGGCTGAGGTGCACTGAATGTTGTTTGAAAGAAATATGAAGTCAAATTAGTCAATAGAATGCTTATCTGTTTAAAAAGTTGTATATTCGCAACTTTTCCCCCACTTTGAAAGTAGATGTCAAAATTTTGGACATTAGAACTCAAATGGTAAAATTGTTATGTTACAATGGTCCACATAATGTGACACTTCAGACTTGCAAATCAACAACAGTAATGCCATGGATATGTGGATCGATGTTATCACCGAGTTTATCTTACTGACTTTGGTGACATTGTATGATAGAAAAGAGCAAAATAGTGATATCGATGCAAATAGTATGAAATTCAAATCTGACTTATCTTGCTAATCTCTTACAAACTCTGTCCTAGTTGTCGACAACAGATAGGTTGACATATTTCACTGTCAATTTATATCTTAAATTTTACATTCTTGATAACTTTTATTCTAGATCTGCATCAAAATGATAACTAGTTGGAAGGACTTGTCTGATGGACTGGTGCCATGGTGGAAGACTGACACAAGTTGGATCTGGTAACTTATTGGAGGGAGCGTCTGATGGACTGGTGCCATGGTGGAAGACTGACTCCAGATTTAGATCTGGTAACTTATTGGAGGGAGCATCTGATGGACTGGTGCCATGGTGGAAGACTGACTCCAGATTTAGATCTAGTAACTTATTGGAGGGAGCGTCTGATGGACTGGTGCCATGGTGGAAGACTGACTCCAGACTTGGATCTGGTAACTTATTGGAGGAAGTGTCTGGTGGACTGGTGGTGCCATGGTGGAAGACTGACTCCAGATTTAGATCTGGTAACTTATTGGAGGGAGCATCTGATGGACTGGTGCCATGGTGGAAGACTGACACCAGACTCGGATCTGGTAACTTATGGGAGGGAGCGTCTGATGGACTGGTGCCATGGTGGAAGACTGATGCCAGACTTGGATCTGGTAACTTATTGGAGGGAGTGTCTGATGGACTGGTGCCATGGTGGAAGACTGACACCAGACTTGGATCTGGTAACTTATTGGAGGGAGCATCTGATGGACTGGTGCCATGGTGGAAGACTGACACCAGACTTGGATCTGGTAACTTATTGGAGGGAGCGTCTGATGGACTGGTTCCATGGTGGAAGACTGACACCAGACTTAGATCTGGTAACTTATTGGAGGAAGCGTCTGATGGACAAGTATTTCCCCAGAATTCTTACTAATTGGCTCTATGTGAACTATGTTGGATTCAGACACAGCTTCTCAAAATCAGCCCTAATCATGATACTGAACTTGGACTTGCATACAACTTGCAAGCAGTGGCAGATTCCAAAAATATTACCATCAAACACACAGTGCCTGCTGAGTAATCCAGCCGGTATGATAGACATCCAGAAACAGGTCAGTATATCCACAGATTCAGGCTGGAATCCTGTTCATTCATCTTCTGAGTACCTAACTTACTATTGTTGCACGGTATACGATGGAAGTAAAATATATGTTTTATGCTTTCATTTTTGTATGCTTATAGCAGGGTTCCTGCTATAGCTTTCTAAGTATAGGGTCCTTGTAAACCCTACAATTTGAAAAATAGAATTATTGTAGATCTTTGGACACAATTATGGATTCTAATTGTAGGGGAACTCAGCAATATTAGAAAAATATAGGGTCTGCCACACTAAATTGCTGACTCTGCACTTCAGAGTGAAAAGGAAGAGTCCCTTTTACTCATATCAGCTATCAAGGGTAGTTAATTTGAAGCTCACACGCAATGTACCTCTGTAAAGCAAGCATAAGAGAAGATGCAAGAGCGCCACTGCCTTTTATGGTCTGTGGACATCAGTGGAACGGGTTGACTGCCTTGACAATGGCTTCAGACCCAAACTCATTTAACTTCATCTATATCTTAATGACTCAATACCGCTGGTATCTAAATTGCACACGAATGCACCATTACAGCTAAGTGACATTATACAAAATGACAGTGGCCAGCCAAGTTGGTAACCCTTTAAGACCATGTCGGATATTATAGGCTAAGAGATCAATCCCATATAAAGCTTGATTGTTTAATCTACTAACGAGCATAAGTGATGAGTCGAGGTATTTCTTAACACCCAATGCTGAGTGATGAAGACCTGTGGCCCATATATTCCATACGAAGCAGCTAGCTAGCAGCTTTAGTGCTTACGCAATTTACTTGAGGGTGCATGGTTCTAGAGTAAGTGAAATCATCAGGGTAGTATTTCACCAATTTACTGAAGGAATTGTTGCGTTATTGTGATGCGGAGTGAATGGCTGGGAGCGTAGCGAGGAAATGCATCTGTTCAAGTGCACCTCAGGAATTATTACCCAGTGCAGAATCACACTACCGATTGGAATCATCTTATTGGGAATTATATTACTAGGCGATTGCTTTATCTGGCAAGCTTCAATACAGAAAAGTTGTTTACTTTAGTAATTCTATCAAAAAATTAACGTACACATCAGGAACCACTCAACCTATACTAGGCATGTTTGTATTTATTTGGATACATTTTTATGTCAACTTCAAATAGGGCAAGTAAAATTTAAAATTGATCAAAATTTGCTTCAAAGTTTTGTTTAAAATAAAAACTACTCTGTGTGTTAATCGCTGGTTCTGCACACACATGGTTATCGCTCAGTAGCAGCATGATTCTTCAAATCACAAAATAAGTTTCAAAGGTGTGCTTGAGACATTTGATATGTTTAGGGAAGAATTAGAAAGCAAAGGATGATTGAAAGTAAACTAGGTGGAATGAAAACAGGCTTAAAGTTAAAGGAGAGACTGGAATTACAATCTTAGATTTCCACTTTTGATCTGCAGTCTTGGATTTCAGATTGAATTATTTGGCATACAGATGGGTTTTATATCTGATTAAAGCTTCTTGCTGCTGTCTTATTTAAGAGACAACGGGTAGATAATTTAAAACATCTTAGCAGTCAAATTTGTGTTGAACAAAAAACATTTTACAGCATCTTGATTCTGTTTTGGGTGGTGCTATCCCCAACCCCCCAAAACACACCAAAACTAACATTAATTTTTTTATTTTACTTTTGTTGTGAAATTTCATAGAGTTTTACGGAATGGAAGCCCAAGACACATCATAAATTCAGGGACAAAGCTACATACACAGTCAGTACCTCAATCAACCAATACATCTAGGCCAGAATCAGCTCACTGAGTTCTTGTATGGTAAACTGTTTGCATTGACTGCATTTAGTTTGACCAAATTTAACGTTTGAAATTGTATAACTTTTATATGATTTATGCAAAAGCAGGAGCTGTAAATGCAAGGATAATCCAATATTAGATTGTGTTAATTCTGCTATCTTCTGAAGAAACCCAATATTAGATTGTGTTAATTCTGCTATCTTCTGAAGAAACCCAATGGTAGATTGTGTTAATCCTGCTATCTTCTGAAGATAGCCAATGGTAGATTGTGTTAATCCTGATATCATCTGAAGGAAACCCAATATTAGATTGTGGTAATCCTGCTATCTTCTGAAGATAACCCAATATTAGATTGTACTAAGCTTGTACAGATAGACATAACTATACTCTTCTATTGAGCACTATTATCATGATTATTTCTACTTTGTAGCTCCCCACCCCACCCCCACCTCTAACCCTACCCCACCAATCCATGAAACAGGTCTACTTGAAAAACATTGAAAATCAGCCCCTTTTGAAGAAAAATTCACTAAACATCCTCTTTTTGGTTGATAAACATTGAAATTAAGAAAGAAAAAATTTACATAGGTCCACTGTTTAGCTCCGCACCCCCTCCCCATAAATCCTGGCTACGGGCTTGCATGTTTATGTGTTACAATCCTCATCCTGTGTAATAAAGGGAGATTCACCTGTAGGCTGAGATCAATAATATACCTTGATGTTACAGATTTTAAACTCCTATCTCCCAGAACTTGTTAGACCTTGAACTTCAGTTAAGTTTCAAATGAATAGGCAAACTAAACACCAGCCAGGCCAGGCAGGCAATAAACACATCTTTGCATGCATACATGTTCATCATTTATTACCTCGTCAGTACTTTTACCCATCTCTCCAAGTATTTCCTCCGTTTCTTTCCATATAAGCCACCACCTCTCTGTTTGCATCAGTGTCTTTCCCTTGAGCGCATAGATAATCACATCATCTGGAGTAACAGGTTTATGAAAAGTAACAGGTACTCTAAGTTTCAAACCTCAAGATATTATATGACAAATTCTTGTCCCAACTTGAAGTGGGGAGAGGAATAAAGCGATGCATAAGGTGGAAACAAAATACGCTATAATTTGGTGCAAAACAAGCTTCTTTATGACATTTGTAGACTACTTATGATGCTATGCTTTTGCAAAATAACTTATTTTTATCACATTCCTAAAAAATTATGCCTTCAAGGCATCAGTCCCCACAGGATATAATTTTTCCTGTAAATTTCATGAATTTTCATAAAGTTCGGAAAGTAGATTTTGAATAAAAGGTTAAGCTGAAGGTGTACATTCATAATCAGAAAAACATAAGTGTTAATATACTGCGAATGTATGCTTGCTCCAGGCAGTGACAGACACTGATAAAAGGGTTCTCTACTAATTTCAAATGCTAGAAGAATTACCATGAAAGTCATATTTTTCGTATGTAAAAGGTTAGTATGTTTTGATTATATTTTTAGAATAATCTGCTTATTGTTTTAATGAATACTGTATATTTACTGTGCATACTGTGCGCTACTGTGTAGGAAGATATTGAAGCAGTGCTGTAAAAATGGCAATTTTTGTGCAGGTAATTTTTTGCGCTTTGCCAATTTTGAGCTATTTGTTCATTCAAATGTGTGATTTAGACCTATGAATAAAAGAATATATTCGCATGTTTTTATTTTTACAGTTGCTGTGTTCAGCATAAAAACTGCGAAAATTAATGTTCCGCAAATATTTCCCTTTTTACAGTGCCAATTTTTTTTTTTTTTTTTTTAATGCCAGTTCTGAACAGTTTGCTTTTGGTCAAATTATTTTTGGGGCTTTTAAATTTAGGGTTCTGTAAATAACTGTGAGAGTCTGCACAAAAATAAAAACCTCATGAAAACTTGCTGTATAGGAGTAGTAGAAGTATGATTCTACACCGATTGATAATATCTTCTTATTCAATGGGTGCGTCTTGTAAAGAATTCATGTGATTTGATTGGTTTTCGGTGTATAATATCTCACAATAGTTGATAGTGATATTAGTCAGGCGCTGCCGCACCGCCACGCAACGGCTGCACGCTTGTTGCTCCTCAATGATCGCTAGCGATAATGCGTTCGCGTAATACACGTCGCGAGAACTAAGAACGCGATTCGGCTTAGATGTTCGTGATGGTTGCGTTCATTTAAAACAACGTGGATGTCCTCACCAAGGTAACTTTATTATATTATGAAAAAAGGCAGTTTTTCTCGCAAAAATTACATTAAAACTGAATAAGAATGAGAATAAAAGATAGGATTTTGTCTTTTGCCTATCAATATTGTGTCATAATGGATGGGGTGGCCAATATTTTATCGTAGTGGATACCGGCTGCGCCGGCATCCACTACTCAAAATATTGGCCAGCCTATACATTATGACACGATATTGGATAGGCAAAAGACAAAATCCTATCTTTTATTCTCTAAATCAGTGTGTAAGCAAGTGGGGGCTGTTGGTACATCTTAGGCCTTCGGGACATGACTGGCCTTGGTGAAAAAAATTTGGGGTCAACAATAGACAATTTTGTGCAGGTGATAGTAGGGCCCTAATTTATTTTGGCATCCAGTTATAATAACAGCAAAAATTATTTTAAAAAACACGCATTTCTGGGACAATTTTTTTTTCCAGTTATTTGAGCCTCTTGGATTTTAGTGTGAAAATAACTAACATAGTACATAGTCCAGGGGATGATACAAACATTCCTAGTAAACTCTATTTAAGCTAAAGGCATCCATACTGTACAGCTAAACACAATTAAGTATTCAGATGTATAACATCCAACAGATCAGGCAGACCAGGGAAGAGGAGACCTGGGTGAGATTTGTAAAAAAATAATATTATCAGTTTTAATTTGATTTATCTAGCCTAATTTGTCTGGTGGCATAATTTGTGCTCAATTTATCGCAATTCAAAATACTGGCGATAATTATAATAATATACGAGTCTGCTGTCTAATACTTAACTTACTTAATTTATTGGATCTGTTGATTTTTGACTACGATTCCCCTCCGCACACACACACTGAAACGTACGGCAAGGGTTAATAGTGTGGTCTGGTGCCTGGCTGGGTAAATGCTTTATCTATCACAATCTATTCTCATTTTAAACTAGCGAAACAACGTAGGATCACACACGCACTAGCCCCTGTGGCTACAATATGAACTAAATTAAGGACGGAGATGTTACAAATGGGTTTCTAACCATACATCATTCAAATGGGCTGGTGATTGATGCAGTTAACTCAGAGATGAGCATGTTCTATTTGAGGCAATTTTGTTGGGATGGTACCTTGTAGAAATAACTGATTGTTTTCTTTGAATTGTACAAATTGGGCCAGATGTCCAGTTATTGTACAAATTGGACCATTGGGAGAAAGCGAAATAAAATGGAATGATTGTGAAAGAAGCAAAATGCCATTCAGTATGTCTGCCTAATTATAGTTGCAATTGAGGAGTTGATAGAATGATGAACAGAAATATGTTAAGGTGAGATAGAAGGACATTGACCAGTGGAGTATAAGAACTCACAAGATTTTGTAAAACTAGATATGACAAGACTCACAAATTAATGTCAGACATGTTTAACGTTATTGAGCAGAGTAGTGATTTTATGAATGGAAAAATATTGTAACACATTTGTAAGCTTCTATTCTACCATCTCAGGCAAGAACCTACCATGTTAAATGATTATATCCATGTTAGCTTTTGTATAGTACCTTTGTTGGCTCTGGTGACATAATTTCATGAAAGCTGTGGTGAACTCTTGTTCTAGTTTGCAGCAGACAGTTACTTGAGAATTAACTTTGGCTTTGAATTTGCACACGATAGTTACACTGTCGATGCTAGAGTCCATTGCTATCGTTTTTTTGGTCAATCTGCCTTAACACTTTTTGCAATGGACGTTGTTTATTCTGTTAATGTTTAAATTTGGATGAAAGTTATTTTGATGAGTCAACTGTATCTTTTGAGTAAAGGTTGCCTATTTTGAACAGTCTAAAATTTAGTTCAAGTACAATTTTAGCAAAATGTTTGATTCAATCATCCGTCGTGATTGGCTGTGTTTAAAACTTTCATTGCTTTACACAATGTCTTGCATCAACAATTTGGACTAGATTTGGTCTGAGCCTTGAATATGAAGCTATTGGGCGCAGTGAGCAACTTCATGGCTAAACTTCATGAGCAAATGGACAGGGTAAAATTTGTTGCTTCAAAAGGAACAGTTATGATCCTTTTTGAAACCGTTCTTAAGAGTACATCTACAATGATTTCAAATTACCTTTAAAAAAGAAAAAGAAGATTGTCCATAGTTACCTCAAGAAATAGATCAAGAAAAATATCAATGTTTAAGATCTCTGAGCATGTGATGATAGATCAAGTGCCAATAGCTGAAGCTTGTTATCAATTTCAACAACTTTGTCCCACAAGAATAGTATTTATTAAGAAAAACATACTCCATTTCAGAAACTTGGCAAGAATTTGATAAGGATGAAATAATTGAAATTTAACTCATCTGTACTTTTTCACCAAACAGTCTCGAAATCCCAAAACATATATATATTAATGTCAAATTTGATATGTCCCTTTAGCGACCTATATTTTGTAAAGAATAAAGGAACAAATTAGCACATTGATGCAATATAAATTGCAATTTTGTTTGCGATTAGATCGTTGTTTCAGGCTTGGTGGAGAAAAGTGTAAAATTGAATTATACAATGCGAGAGTGACTATTGTACAATATTCTACATCACAAAATGTTTACAATTTAGAAAGAACACTCATTTTTGAAGTATGAAATTTCTTAGAAAATTTACACATTTTTTAAAAGTCATATTAGACTAATATTTCTGCAAACATAAAAATGTTGTGAGTATTTGTCAGTTGCAAAACTTGTGAAATTTGTTGGAAATGAAAATTTCTTGATGTATAGGCATATGGCATAGGTGGTGGTGTGGAATATATATGTATAGGCAATAACATTATCCATCCTGATAATCATGATTTATCTCTTTCATTTAGGAATGCTAAACAACTGTATATATTTTACACTCGAATCTCCATTGATTATATCCTTGTTAATAAGATATTTTTTTTAAATCGTGATTATAGTGTTCTGGGGTTAGAGACATTTAAAGCTTTTGTAACGTTCATAGAGGTAGCTCTGCTGATCTTTCTTATGGCAAATTCAAAGCAGTGGCAATTCCCACAAAAGACTAGATTTTTTTGTGCATTTTCATATTTTTAGAACACTTTAAAAAACACAAGGGAAGTGGATTATGTGAGTATGTGCATCTTCATGATGTAGGTTATAGTTTTCATCAGGAGCATCGATGAATAACCGCACTAAAAACTTTGGCTGTGATGTCAGATATTCTCTCAACACAAGTTTTTCAATTATATTTTTTTATTCTTTGATGATTCTCCAACAAAAATACAATGAAAAACAAAACAGAAAGCCAAACAAATCCAAACAAACAAGTCCATATGCCCTTTTTCCTACTTAAAAAGAATTTGGCAAAATCTTCACTTTTGGTGTGCTGCTGGCACATTATCCTCTGGTTGGCTCAGTGGATGCTTTGAGGACGCCATAATCCGAGGAACTGAGCCAGTTCTAGGGGTGTTAAAACACAAATTCCATAAGAATTGGGCTTTATTTGGTGGAAGATGTGAATACTTAACAATATAAATGCCTTACAGGCTGTTCTCATATAGCACATGGTTTTAAGGGAAACAACATTAATGTTTTTTACTTTAAGTCCAGCCTGTAGCGTTCAATGATATTAATAAAATTGGAAATGGTGGTGTCTACTCAAAACTAGGACTTGTTTGTTAAGTTTATGCCATTCGCTTTGAATGTATGAAAGTCTAGCCCGGCAACCAGACATCACCAGTGATCTCCCCTGGAGCATGTCACAGACAATCTCAAGGCATTTATGATATTGATATTTTGCTTTTACCATGATAGTACTTAAATAGTTGGTAAATTTCCTGCTGATTTTGTAGCTTACCTGGAAATGAGTATCTTGCTGCGAGTCAATCACCTTATATGAGACCGTGATATTCCGCTGCTAAAATTGATTTTTGAGATAAGACTGAAAGTGTTCCACTTCTTTTGCTGTCTTTGACATGACTGCATAACTTCAAGTGTGAACAGTACTGTAGCCAGGGGGTCAGATGCCCCCTCCAGATGCCCCCTCCCTAAAAAAAAAAAAACTCCACCCCAAATAAATCCACCTCACCACACACATTTGCCAATAATATTACACCAACATTTTGTAAATAGTGCACCAAATGGCTTCAATTGGGATTTTATTTTGAAACATTATCTAACTTCTCAGGGAGGCACATCCCCTTCAGACACCCCTTTGCAGTGCAAGCATGTAGTGCGTGGTCACCATTAGTGCCAATCCGGCTTTAAATGTAGGGGGACAACAAAATTGTTAAAAAGTGACTGAAAAGAACAAAAAATGGGTCATTTTGACAAAAGGTGGCCTGTCCCCTAGGGATTGATGCCCATGGTGGTAACAAAATGTGCCAAATTTAAATCCACCCCTCCCCTGCTATGGTCCTGCTCATGAACCAAAAAATCCATTCTAATAGAAAAACAAATGTGAAAATATTGTTATACAACTAGTTTATGATGGATGATGAAATAATGGCCATGCCTTCAAATTTGATCCTGGTTGCATTGGTTTATCTTAACTATATGCAATGAAGGGTACTGCACCATACCATTGCATGGCTTTATCTGTTTATAGAACTTACACTGAATGGTGGATGAGATGTTACAGGACTGACTGATCTTATAGTATTGGAAATTAATCAATGTTCACTATCATAAAATATTCACCAAACTGTCTGTACCTCACCACAGCTGCCTGATATCATACATTCTTTATACAGTCTATGGTATAATACTTTCTGCTGGATGTAATCTATCTGGTTTTGTCTCACATTTTACATTTTACCAAGAGATAAACTTGTTATAGCTAAAACACATGTAGACATGTGGTATTGGATGACAACATCAGCTTCCGTCCGCCCATCAGATCCAACCAGCCAGTAACTCAGCCAGGCCTTATTTACCAAACCAAATCTATAGATAGAAATGTTTCTGACAGGAAGTCTTGCTCATGCAATTTTCATGAGTTCCAGGACTCAAGACCGTTCAAACATATTTACACATAGAGATGTAGCAAGAATCATCAGGGGGGAGAGCACTATCTTGGCCTGCTGGGAGGGGTAATGGCAATATTCTAACACATCTGACTTTAACCCCATCATCATGGTTCAAAATCCACCATACTTTTACATACCTTCTGTGTACATGTAACCTATCTCTGCCCATCTTAACATCCCTGGCTGAAATTTGATACACTTTTGATACACCACTTTTGATACGTATGAAAAATGTATGAAATAAAAGGCTTTGAATTGGAACCCTCATTTCATACACTTTTATGTATCAAAACTGTATCAAATTAACATTGCATACACATTTTATACATATCAAAAGTGTATCAAATGCCAAGATAATGTATCAAAAAAGTATCAAATGAAATGTATCCTTTCATTTCATACATATTTGATACATAATTATATCAAAAGTGTATCAAATAAGTAACTGTATCAAATCAGGGTTCCAATTTAAACTGTATCAAATTAGCGTTCAAATTTTTATCCTTTCATTTCATACACATTTCATACATAATTTATATCAAAAGTGTATCGAATATGTTACTGTATCAAATGAGGGTTCCAATTTAAACTGTATCAAATTAGCATTGAAATTTTTATCCTTTCATTTCATACACATTTCATTCATAATTTATATCAAAAGTGTATTGAATATGTTACTGTATCAAATCAGGGTTCCAATTTAAACTGTATCAAATTAGCGTTCAAATTTTTATCCTTTCATTTCATACACATTTCATACATCATTTATATCAAAAGTGTATCGAATATGTTACTGTATCAAATGAGGGTTCCAATTTAAACTATATCAAATTAGCATTGAAATTTTTATCCTTTCATTTCATACACATTTCATACATAATTTATATCAAAAGTGTATCGAATATGTTACTGTATCAAATGAGGGTTCCAATTTAAACTGTATCAAATTTTCGTTGAAATTTTTATCCTTTCATTTCGTACACATTTCATACATAATTTATATCAAAAGTGTATCGAATATGTTACTGTATCAAATGAGGGTTCCAATTTTAACTGTATCAAATTTGCGTTCAAATTTTTATCCTTTCATTTCATACATATTTCATACATAATTATATCAAAAGTGTATGAAATATGTAACTGTATCAAATCAGGGTTCCAATTTAAACTGTATCAAATTAGCGTTGAAATTTTTATCCTTTCATTTCATACACATTTCATACATAATTTATATCAAAAGTGTATCGAATATGTTACTGTATCAAATCAGGGTTCCAATTTAAACTGTATCAAATTAGCGTTCAAATTTTTATCCTTTCATTTCATACACATTTCATACATAATTTATATCAAAAGTGTATTGAATATGTTACTGTATCAAATGAGGGTTCCAATTTAAACTGTATCAAATTTATGTTCAAATTTTTATCCTTTCATTTCATACACATTTCATACATAATTTATATCAAAAGTGTATCGAATATGTTACTGTATCAAATGAGGGTTCCAATTTAAACTGTATCAAATTTATGTTCAAATTTTTATCCTTTCATTTCATACATATTTCATACATAATTATATCAAAAGTGTATGAAATATGTAACTGTATCAAATCAGCGTTCCAATTTAAACTTTCAAATTAACATTCAAATTTTTATCCTTTCATTTCATACACATTTCATACATAATTTATATCAAAAGTGTATCGAATATGTTACTGTATCAAATGAGGGTTCCAATTTAAACTGTATCAAATTAGCGTTGACATTTTTATCCTTTCATTTCATACACATTTCATACATAATTATATCAAAAGTGTATGAAATATGTAACTGTATCAAATCAGCGTTCCAATTTAAACTGTATCAAATTAGCGTTCAAATTTTATCCTTTCATTTCATACACATTTCATACATAATTATATCAAAAGTGTATGAAATATGTAACTATATCAAATCAGGGTTCAATATGTTACTGTATCAAATGAGGGTTCCAATTTAAACTGTATCAAATTTATGTTCAAATTTTTATCCTTTCATTTCATACATATTTCATACATAATTATATCAAAAGTGTATGAAATATGTAACTGTATCAAATCAGCGTTCCAATTTAAACTATCAAATTAACATTCAAATATTTATCCTTTCATTTCATACACATTTCATACATAATTTATATCAAAAGTGTATCGAATATGTTACTGTATCAAATCAGGGTTCCAATTTAAACTATCAAATTTATGTTCAAATTTTTATCCTTTCATTTCATACACATTTCATACATCATTTATATCAAAAGTGTATCGAATATGTTACTGTATCAAATGAGGGTTCCAATTTAAACTGTATCAAATTTATGTTCAAATTTTTATCCTTTCATTTCATACACATTTCATACATAATTTATATCAAAAGTGTATCGAATATGTTACTGTATCAAATCAGGGTTCCAATTTAAACTGTATCAAATTAGCGTTCAAATTTTTATCCTTTCATTTCATACACATTTCATACATAATTTATATCAAAAGTGTATCGAATATGTTACTGTATCAAATGAGGGTTCCAATTTAAACTGTATCAAATTAGCGTTGAAATTTTTATCCTTTCATTTCATACACATTTCATACATAATTATATCAAAAGTGTATGAAATATGTAACTGTATCAAATCAGCGTTCCAATTTAAACTGTATCAAATTAGCGTTCAAATTTTATCCTTTCATTTCATACACATTTCATACATAATTATATCAAAAGTGTATGAAATATGTAACTATATCAAATCAGGGTTCCAATTTAAACTGTATCAAATTAGCGTTGAAATTTTTATCCTTTCATTTCATACACATTTCATACATAATTTATATCAAAAGTGTATCGAATATGTTACTGTATCAAATCAGCGTTCCAATTTAAACTGTATCAAATTAGCGTTGAAATTTTGATCCTTTCATTTCATACACATTTCATACATAATAATATCAAAAGTGTATCAAATATGTCACTGTATGAAATCAGCGTGCCAATTTAAACTGTATCAAATTAGCATTGAAATTCTTATCCTTTCATTTTATACACATTTTATACATAATTATATCAAAAGTGTATCAAATATGTCACTGTATCAAATCAGCGTTCCAATTCTAATGCTGGCCAGCTGGACCGCCCTATTTTTGATACATGCCATTTGATACACCTTTGATATAGTTTTTGATACACTTTTGATACAGTTTTTATACACTTTTGATAGTTTTTTGATACACTTTTGATAGTTTTTTGATACACTTTTGATACAGTTTTTATACACTTTTGATACAGTTTTGATACACTTTTGATACAGTTTTTTATACACTTTTGATACAGTTTTGATACACTTTTGATACAGTTTTTTATACACTTTTGATACAGTTTTTCAAATTTCAAAATTGGTCCAATCAAGCTCAAATTCAACAGGAATTATCCGTACATGATCTAAACATATTTGCAAACATTAATGACCCCAAAGTGAAGGGGTCAAAGGTCAAATTTTGAAATTAGTCTAATCAAGCTCAAATTCAACACTGCCCTCTACTGCTAATGCTGACCTCTAGCACTTTCCCCATCACGGAGCAGCTCAATGCACTTTCCCCTATCAACGTTCAAAATTACAACGCAATAGGATAAATGTGTGAAAAAGTCTTGCAAAAAAGAAGCAAAACCCAACCAAAATGGAACATACATACATCAGAAGGCCTGCTTGGAATGCAGTGCTTGTCACTGAAGTTGTTACCCTCAATAAAGAGACAAAAAGGCTACCAATAACATCTACTATACAGGCATGTGCTATATTCATGCTTAATACATATACATTGAGGCCCTATATATAATATATAGTAAGCTTACCTTATCAGAACAAAGTCAGATATTTCCTCTTTAATCACAGTCCCTGATTACAACTACATTGTAACCTAATGTGCAGTCTACAAGCATGTTTGTATCAATCATCATGATAAATAAAACACCATAATTTGCTCTAAAATACAGTACATTTCCAAATGCAAATCCTGGTGTTAACTGCATACATGCCACATGGGCAAATTTGAAAATGATGAGTCATTATCTAGACATGTGATCAGTTATTGATACAGTTTTGATACACTACAAAAGGTCAGTTTATGAAAGCCCAATTTGATACACTTTTGATATACCTCTAGCCACCCAAAATAAACTAAGTCCAATTTAATACGCTTTTGATACACTAAAAACCAGGCAAAGTCCAATTTAATACACTTTTGATACACTGTATGCAGCCAGAATTTGACTAAGTCCAATTTGATACACTTTTGATATACCTCTAGACACCAAAAATTAACTAAGTTCAATTTGATACACTTTACATACACTAAAAAACAGGCAAAGTCCAATTTAATACACTTTTGATAGACTGTATGCAGCCAGAATTTGACTAAGTCCAATTTGATACACTTTTGATATACATCTAGCACCAAAAAGTTCACTTTGATACACTTTACATACACTGAAAAACTGCAAAGTTCAATTTGATACACTTTTTGATACACCACAAGCATGGCCAAAATTAACTAAGTTCAAATTTGATACACTTTTGATACATTTTTGATACAGTTAGGTGGTATTTGATACAGTTTTGATACCTTATATTTTCAGTTGATACATTTTCAATACACCCTTTGTATATCAAAACTGTATTAAATTGCTGTTTGATACAGTTTTAATACACTTTGATACACTTTTGATACACTTCTTGCTGTATAGAATTTCTGCTAGGGTATGTTTTGCAGGTATAAGGTTGACCATCTGATTACTCTATAAATAAATTGGTTCTTTTCGCTCAACTAGAGTGTAACAAAATAAGATACCTCACAGGTAATCTATACCATCTGAACAAGACTTGCAGGTATCTTACAAGCTTGGTTGACCACCTCTCTGATTATATCATCATGATCGTTTCTTTTGGTAACTAGAGTGTGAAAAAAACAAAATAATTTGAGAGTTTCAATACTTTCCAGTTGCATCACTGTCTGAGTATATAGCTCTTAATCAGAGCCATTGTGATATGACGTAAGTCCAGTCTAGTAATTAGGACACAAATCAGGCACAAACCCTCTGATGAGGTTTTGAGACTGTCGCTTCCCTCTGCAATGTGACCTCAAGAAGTAAAGTTACAAGCATTTGATTAGACGAAGAAAATTGGTAAACTGACCTATACTATAGCTATTAAGCTATCATAAATACGCTCATTCGATCAGGCTGAGTTCACATAGTATACTCCTATATGAACTCAGCCTGATCGAATGAGCGATTTGTATAGCTAATACCGTATACCGTATACTTCTATGTGATCGCAGCCTTATGTTAACTAACATATAAGTCCAGTTTAGTGACTAGGGCACAAACCACGCACAAACCCTCTGATCACCACAGGTCCTGAGACTGCCCTTTCCCTCTAATCACGAAATATTTATTGACCGTAGAGCCCTAATGATGACATAAGTCCAGTTTAGTGACTAGAGCATGCCACAAACCATGCACAAGACCTTTGTTTACCACAGATCCTGAGATTGCCCCTCTCCTCTAATCATGAAATATTTAACCGCTGCCAACTAAGGCACTGGCATATCTAGAAAAGCTCAAATATGATAGGTCATGATTTTCACATTTTGTTTTTAACCCTAACACCCGGAGGTTTTTTGTTTTGCTATCAGAAGGGAAAGAAGAAATGAAAAAAGAGAGGAGATGAACAAAGAAGTCACTAGGTACCCCGGAGATATGAATCTTAGACCCCTTGTGTGCCAAACAGACGATCACAGGCCTGTAGCCACTGAGGTTTCGCTGGCCCGGCCAGCGATCCCATGCGTCATGGCATCACATGGGATCCACTATACATGTGCACTGGCCTATTGTATTGGATTTGGTATTAGTAGGATTAACATAACAACTTTATTGAGGACTTATATAAAGGTTCAGAAGCTGAGATATCTGAGTATAGCCACCCTTAATGCTACTTAGTATTCTTGAGATAAGTACAGAGTGCTCAACAAAACAATTTCAAAGTTTCAAAATCTTAGCATTATCTGTACACATGTGAACATACCATACAGGTATCTTAGGAGGTTGATTGACCACCTCTCTGATTACATACTCGCTTTGATAACTAGAGTGTAACAAGACATATTAACAAAAAGTAGGTTATTTTAAACTATGCATCAATTCTACTTTGTCGCATCAACTCTTTGTTCTAGTTTGATAGGTTTTTATGACCTACTTACATGTTTGGTTGTTTTTCCGATGGTAAACAAAAACAAGCGAGCACACGCTCAAGTCAAACCTGATCATAATCATTAACAATTGATCAGTACGATGAGAGCAGGAAAAGAGGCTAACATGATGAAAATAGGGATGATGAAAAGGCTGGAAGAGGCATGAATGTAAAAAGGTATTTGATGAAGGAGAATTTATTTCAAGATAACTTATACTTGAACCTATTCATCTTATAAGAAAACCCACAAGTGTGCATTTTTTGTGCATTTTCCAATTTAAATCACACAACAAAAAAACAGGCACTTTCCTGATTTTGTTTTTGTCAAGGATAAAAAATTGCAGAGAGTAATGCAATATTTTTAGGCCTTTTAAGCTATTGATTAGAAGTACTATATTCACCCGAATAGAGTACCGAAGTGATGACGTCACAGAAAACTTTTTTTGCATTTCAGCGTTTTGAATACCATGTTTTGGTGGAGCATGATGAAAAACATCCACAGTCCAAATTTGGTGGGAATCGGATCATGAGGGCCCGAGATATGGTTGCATGAATACCTAATTAGCCCCATTGAAATCAGTGTAAATTGGCCTGGTTCCAAACAGTTATGAACCAGGCCAATTTACACTGATTTCAATGGGGCTAATTAGGTATTCATGCGACCATATCTCGGGCCCTCATGATCTGATTCCCACCAAATTTGGACTGTGAATGTTTTTCATCATGTTCTACTGAAATATGGTCATGAAAATGCTGAAATGCAAAAAGGAAAATTTTATGGCGTCACACTTCGGTACTCTATTAGCGTTGAATAGTTAGTCACTTTCAGGGGGTGTTTATTTAAAAAAGTAAAGATTGGGAATTTATACACATAAACTTTAAAAAAAACCATTTACAGTGTATCTGAAGTCAAAATCATCATAACCGGAGGCTGGAGGACTTGCATAATTATTTTATTCAAATATTTGATGGTATCTATTTGTGCACTGAACTGGGGGCAGTACTTATTAGGGAAGGGGCACTTATTAGGTTGGATACAGTATAGTAATATTTCTGTTTTTAGAAGTTTGTGAGTAATACTATATGCAAATGTGCATTCAATGATATTGTTGGCAACCTACAGGAGACCTGTTTCATTCATGAGTCGCTACTGAATTGTAGTAAAGTGAATGAATGGAAGCGTGCAACCTTCAAGTCAAGCACAAAGCCAGGAACATCAAGACAAGTATGCTTCATTTCATTTATTTCTCTCAGTGGAGATAGTATCATCAGAACCACAAAAGCACAGATACGATAAATGTTTGATCTGGGAAGAGCAAATTCAGGCAAAACTGGAATGATTTTATTGTACATGGTGAAGGTTTGGAGGGAAAGAATGCAGATACACTTTGAATCAAAACTGTTAACTTTCTTTCATTTGTTTGTGCATTTGTTCTTTCATTCGTTTGTTCTTTCTTTCTTTCATTCGTTCGTTAGTTCTTTCGTTTGTTCATTCATTCATTCTTTCTTTTTTTTTTATTTCTTTTTTCTTTCTTTCTTTCTTTCTTGTTTTTTCTTTCTTTCTTTCTTTTTCTTTCTTTCTTTCTTTCTTTCTTTCTTTCTTTCTTTCTTTCTTTCTTTCTTTCTTTCTTTCTTTCTTTCTTTCTCTCTCCCTTTCTTTCTGTTTTTCTCTCTTTTTCTTTTTTTAAAGTCTACAATCTACATATATTATTATGCTACATACTCTTGTTTTTTCATCTTGTTGACTGTCATTTTACATAGTTTGTTATAGCTAGCAGTTATTTTCCTTGCCTGTACATCCAACCTAGATTAAATTAAATACTTCCTGAAATAGATTTGTTTATCACAACCCAAAATGAAATACATAAAAGATAGTTTCAGCAGGTTTTAATGAAAATTGATGTCTCTTCATTGTCTCTTTATTTGTGAGCCTCAAACTTTCTCCTGGCATTGGGCCAAATTGCTCAAAATATCTCTGGGCATCGTTAGTTTAATGATGAGGGACTGTTTGTCATCAGCTGTAAACATGTTGTTGCCAATTTTGCCACATTACTATAACCTACATATCTAAGCACTTTATTACAATGAAATTATTTTTGAGATGGTAACATAATTTTTCATAATAAATTTGATTGATGTTCTGCTACTATAATTTTGGCCTACAGCCTGACTACTACTACTACAGTAGTGACCAAAGTGCACTAAGTGCTTTTAGTGTGCCAAAATTGTGTATTGTAACAAACATATTTATTTTGAACTTTGAAGCCTCTTGTTCATCTTTTTATTGACCAAGCATGCACTGTATACATGTTGTAAACCCTAAGTTTACATTTTCTCATGACTGAACCCTTTCTGGTTTGCCCCTGGAATCCAAGGGGTTGCTCAGGTGTGTCTTGACCACACCCTTTGCTTTACATGTTGTTGCTATTCTTGGACTGCTTACACACTTAAAACTACGGGGTCAAAAAATGACCCAAACGGGGTCATTTTTGACCCCAGCATAGTTATCAACTAAACACCATACCACTAACGGGGTCATTTTGACCCTATTGGTCGGGGTCATTGCAATGACTACGTATTTGGGTCAAATAGTAACCCCATTGGGGTCAAAATATTACCACATTTTGGGGTCAAATGAAATGACCCCTTCAAAAGGGTTGCCTTATTGGGTTACTTAATGACCTCATTTCGGGGTCAAATGAAATGACCCATTTGAAAGGGTTGTTTTATAGGGTTACTCAATAACCACATTTAGGGGTTGTTTGGATTTTTAGTAGGCCTATGGTCATGCTGGTCCCACCAGGACATAAGTGTGTTTCTGCACAGAGAAAGCATTACATAAACAGCAAACTGCAAAATGCATCTGTGTATCACACTCACACACAGTCAGTCATCGCCTATGACAGTTCACGATAGGCCCTATTATAATCTTACATGATATAAGCTTATAACAACTGCAGCCAAGACACCAGCCACGACAGCATGAAATTGGAATGAATCTGCGTGCATAGACAAGGGTCTATGTATCCTTGCAGTCTCACTTTTCAACTAACTTTTCATATTCCATCATGCAGACAAGCACACACGACAATCCGCTGAGCTGCACAATCAGAACAAATATGGCGCTGATGTGACCACGTGAGCCGATGCACACCGTGTGTGCAAATAGTTCAAATGCAAGTCATTATAAAGTTGACAAATTGGGTAACTTCGGTCAAAAAATTAGTTTTATTTATTAATCAACAAACATTAATTGCAGCTCATGTTTAAACTCATTTATGAATTGAGATTTTCAAAGCGGAAGATTGAAACTGATATCAATGCGCCGACGGTATCGGCAAAATGACCACTAAGTTTTTGACCACGTTAAATGCATGGCTAAAATGACCTCGTGAATGTGGTCAAATTAAAACAGTACAACCCCCTTGAAGGGTCAAAACAACCCCAAACGTGGTCAATTCAAAATGACCACGGAAAATATAACCCCGTAGTTTTTAGTGTGTAGTGGGCCATGTAGGAAAAAAACATATTATAGACAGTGGCAGTGCCATTTGAGCTTGTGCTTTGTCCTCCCCCTCCTTTCCCTCACTAGCTTCCCAATCACAAATAAAAAAAATGTGGAAAATGACTACTGTTTAGTCCAAAATTGCCCAATTTTAAGTAATATTTTGGATTTTGCCACCACCCTCCTTAAATTTTCTTGCCCTTCCTTCCCCCCCCCCCAAAATCCTGGTCATGCTCTGAGTAATTTCAGGTAAAATACAATGTTCTGGCAAATGTGAATGTTTAAAGCAGCCTGAGCCCTAATAAGGACAGTGGCCCTTACCAAGCACACCCTCTCCTTTAAATGTTTGCAACTTTGAATTACTGCTAAACCGACTAAGAATGTGCTGCAGAATCATTACAATATCCATGAGTAACAGTAACCTGCTCCACTAGCCTCATTTCTCAATCTCAGCATTTCACATCCCACAAGACAGTCAACAACCTTATCTATAATCTGTGTCTATGATAAGACAAAATAAAACAAAATATCATCAATACTTGGCAAAAGTCATCATCTTCACTGCCTATCTTCATTGCGAGAGTCAAATCTAAAAGCGATCTAGTTTTTTGATAATTCTTCACCGTGAGCAAAAGATACCATCTGTCTGCACAGATCATTTAACAGTTGGTAAATCCACTGTACAAAAATAATCATACACATGGAAGTAAAACCTCGGATCAGACTTCAACAGAAAATCCTGAGTGAGTGAAAAAGGATAGCTGACGTAACATGTTATTTCAATGAATGTAGTAATAGATCCAGGGAGTAGGCTCAGAAGAAATGGGCACCTTTTGAAATCTCAAAAATCATAATCTGCATTTTAATCGCATGGCCTATTTAGATGCACAAACAGGCCCACTGAGTTACAGTCAGAAATGATATTTTGAGAAGGAGCGCTAGAACTGAATCAATATCAGAATGGAGAAAACTTCAAACACTTTGGAACATTTATTCATCTGCTTGATGGAAACTCTAATATTTTGTCACAAAGATACCAGTGTCAGTTCCTAACTGGAAAAGCACACATAAACCCTATCCCACATGAGTATATGAGTGACACTCAATTCTAGAGTCTAAACATGCAATATTTTGAGCATTTGGTGAGTTGGCTATAGGCTAGGTTGTGGATACCGCAAGTCATTTCCTTCATATCTTTCAACTTTGTCCAACTTTCCCTTTCCTATATCATGCCCGATATCATGTACACAATAATCATAATACCTCCTGTCCTACTTTTTGAAGCCACTCTTTCTGTATACCACACAAATAGCTCGTAATGAGTTTCCATCATCTCTGCAGTTGAAAGATGACAACTGCATATCATAAAAACATAAAATTCACATAAAATATGGCATTTTTTAAAGTAATTTACAACATTTTTTGTAACTGATAAATATGTCAAATCTGTATCATTTATTTTATCAATTTTTTTTTTATTTCAGTGTGATTTTGTACAGAATCTATGGCTGAGGTGATAGAGATGGAAAACATCTCAATTTGGGCCTCCAATGCTGGTTAACCATGTCTCATTCATCTCCTATGAGGCTGGGTAAACTCACCGTCCAAGATACCAATTTCCTTTTCTACATGTCATCATTGCGGTAATAGTTCCCTAGATCCTATATGCCGACTGGAAGTAGAAGAAAATGTCATGGAGTTGAAATACCAAATGGGCAAGCAGCGCAGCAGACGACGTGGATATTACCATGGTACAACATGACTATACTTTGTTCCAAAGGTAATAGGCAATTTTCATGTTTTTTAATATTTTGTCTTCATGTGTATAACTTGTACATTGTGAAGTTGTGTAGTTGTGACACAATCGAGGAAAATCGGTCATTTGTCAAACAAAATCAATTTTATTTAGCCACATGCTAATTGGCTACAAGATGGCTATATATGATTTATTGAGCCAATCAGCAACATGGTAAGTATAGATAAAGAAGATTGAGCTTAATTAGAACCGGTATTTTGATTGGGCACTCAGATATATTACATAATTAATGAATCAGGAATACTCTAAAAGGCAGTAAGTTCTTTGGGATTAACATTATTGCTCTAAATGCCTACATATTGGCAGCAATATGGCAAAATTTCAATTGAAATTATAATTTTTGAAAATGATTAATTTGACTTCATTGTATCACAATTTTGCTTCAACATTATGCATTAAACACAAAATTGATAAAATTTTCTTTGAAGCTGAATAAGCGCATGCTAATACCTCCTATCTACTGAAGATAGCAAATAATTAATATGGTGAGAAATTGAAAGAATTTGCTATCAACTGAAATTCAATTAGCTGTTTGTTTTATTTGAACTAGTTTAAAATTATATTTTTTGTAAACAATTCAATTTTCTTGATGTGGCACAATTTTACTTCAACATTAACATTGATCAAGCTTTTACATAGCATGCAAAACATTGGCTGCTTCATTACTTAGTAGTGTATAGCATTGGAGAAGAAGCATGGGAGATAAATGCACCCAAATTGAAGTGAAAGTGCAAACAATTCAAAAAATTGCTGAGAAACAGCATATGTCCTGCATGTTGGTGATGCCTTTCCTTAATGAATGAGCATATTACTAAAAAGTTAACAATGATATGGGTGTCGCCACTTTTTAGCAAACAAAGTATAGCACCAACGTACATACATTAATCCCTCGTTGTCATCAGTGACAACCAGATTGCCGCATCCATGTAGAACTCTTGACAAAATGTTGTCCATCCATCTATACTTAACCCAATTGTCAGGCACCAAAATATAACTTGACATTTTGTGCTGATAGCAAAGAAGCACCGCCGGTAAATAACACATGTTGACAATACTCTTTGCACTTAATAGGCTTAGTGTTTAGGCTTCATAAGTCATGATTTTTGCTGGCATGTTGTTAACAGTTCAATTTCATCTGTATGTAAATAGATCTTAAGTCAAAATCTTATTCATCAGATGTTTTTTTCTGATTCATTAATTTTGAGCACGATTTGTTTAATTTTGTAGAAACAAAATTGATAAAATTTGATATAGCAGCTTGCTAATATCCGCTATCTACTGAAGATAGCAATGTAATTACTTTGGTAGTCAATAGGGAGAATTTGCTGTCAACTGAAATTCAATAAGCTGTTTGTTTTGTGTGAACTATTTGGGCATGGCTAGTTTGAAAATTGGAGCTGAATAAATAGAATGCTATTATCTGCTATCTACTGAAGATAGCAGAGTAAATACTTTGGTGGTCAATTGGGAGAATTTGCTGTCCATCGATATTCTATAAACTGTTTGTTTTGTGTGAACTGATTGGGCATGGCTATTTTGAAAATTTGCTTTGAAGCTGAATAAGCAGCTTGCTAGTATCTGCTATCTACTGAAGATAGCATATTAATTACTATGATGGGCAATTCAGAGAATTTGCTGTCTATTGAAATTCAATAAGCTGTTTGTTTTTTGTGAACTGTTTGGGCAACTAGTTTGAAAGATGAATAAGTAGAATGCTAATATCTGCTATCTACTGAAGGTAGCAAAGTGATTACTATAGTAAGTGATTGGGAGAATTTGCTGTCTACCAAAATTCAATAAATAAGCTGTTTGTTTTGTTTAAATTGTGAAATTGTTGGGGCATGACTAGTATTTCACAGCACTAAATAGAAAAGCTAGTCACATTTCTATTGAGAGTTGATTTGAAGCTTACAAGATAGCCCCTTCCTTAGAAGCTCTCAGAAATCTCAGATGATGTTAGCTTATACTTGCACTGTACTTTTAAGCTGATTTTCATTGTCTTGTAATCGGCTACTAAGGAAAGAAGATTTACATTAATGACTTGGCAACTTCACGAAGTGAAAGTGGCATTGTATATTATAGTTTACTAGCGGTCACCCGTCTTTCGCGGTCAGGGTCTTTCGCGGTTGGTAAATTTTGTACATTTTGTGTACATGTAAATGTTTTATTTAATGTGATTAATGGTATGAGAGGAGATTATCATTTAGAACTTAGAAGTATAATATTTAGTATATTTTCCATATAAATCAATGGCTTGAAATTGCAATTAGATCATGTCTTGCCCCTGTGTGATGCTGGTCACTCTGATATTTAAGATTTTTATGGATTTGTTTCAACAGTACTTTTTAGCCCATTTTGGACAAATTTGTTGTACCTTTTAGCTCATTTTTTATCATTTTCATCCAAGTTTGGCCCCCACCTTGAAATGTACCTTGCTGCCCCCGCCCCTGCAAAAGTCCTGGCTACATCACTGAGCAGATGAACACAATTTTATTCACATCCCTCTTGGCCCCCTGTGGCCTGCTGGCTGATCTGATATTTTAGATTTCTATGCTTTTGTTGTACTTTTTATTTGTTAGCAATTTTGGATAAATTTGTCGTACTCTTTAGCCCATTTGTGACAATCCCCCCATGAAATTTGCCTCGCCCCATCACTGAGCAGATGAACACAATTTTATTCACATCCCTCTTGGCCCCCTGTGGCCTGCTGGCTGATCTGATATTTTAGATTTCTATGCTTTTGTTGTACTTTTTATTTGTTAGCCAATTTTGGATAAATTTGTCGCATACTCTTTAGCCCATTTGTGACAATGCCCCCCCATGAAATTTGCCCCCCCCCTCTCTGAAAAAGTCCTGACTACACCACTGTGCAGCTGAAACAATTTTATTCACATTTCCTTACACTCTATTTCATATAAAGTTATGATCATACCTGATCATACATTATGCTGATAACATTAAACATAGCACTACTATACCACAAAGCAGAGAAGGCCTATTCATGGTGTGGTTTGGCAACCCTGATTAATTTGTCCTTCACTCCATAAAAACACAGAATACATGCTAATGTTGATCAATTAGTTGAATAAACAATAGATGTTAATTGGGTTTCTACTGTGTCATGTAATAGTTGCTTCTACTGTGTCATGTAATAGTTGAGACTACAGGCATAATATCCTCACACCGATGACAGGATAGAAGGCCTAATTCAGGCTATGTCAACATTAGTGTATTGTGTTGGCATGCAGGTGCGCTGCCACTGCCTTTGCCCTGCCTTTGAAACTAATTAACATAATTTGACACCCTTAACGTAAACAAAAACAAAATTGGACGTTTTATTGGGGTGCGGACAACTTTACTCTACATAGCGCAAAAATCCGTTTTCCAAATAATGTAAAACGTAGAAGTTTTTAGCCTTACCAATTCGCCAAACTCAGTAATTTATTATAGATGTTAGTATATGCTTGTACCAATCTTTAGTGTGTAGATTCAGTTGCACTCTACACAGCAAAATCAGTGTTTAGAAAGTTACATGTCTAGCATTTAAACACTTTCATGTTTAGATCTTAAACATCTAAACACATAATCATATGAAATGTGTTTAGTATCTAAACATTAAAGTGTTTAAATGCTAGACATTTAAATTTCTAAACACTAATCTGTCCTCGATTTCTAAACACTGTTTTTGCAGTGGAAAGCTGGTTTGAGTCTAAATTACATTGTGATATAAACATAGAGAATGGCTTTTCCTCACATTTTCTTCAAAAACCTGCTAATTTAAAAAAATGTTATTGTAAAACATTTTTGGCAAATTTTTTGCAAAATATTTTGTCAACTCTTAAATAACATTGTGTTAGAATGTTCTGCTTCAGTGTTTGAATAATGTTTTTGGAATGTCATCAAAACATTTTTATACCCTTGCAGGCATGAAAAATTTCAGCAATTTAACTAATTTCAGCATTTGTTTGTTATTGTTTTCAAAGGTTTTTAGCCTATTCCTGAATCAAATTCACAGAAAATAGTAACAAAAAAATGATTTTCAGTGTTTATTTTTTCAAGACCAGTTTTCTTGCCTGCCTTTGTGTAACCGACAAAAAAAACGTTTCCAGCAAAATATTTTGTGTTTGCTGGGTATAACTTACTTCTTGTTTGTTAATCAATCTATAGTATGCCATTTTCAGCACCAATTCATCCATTCCTCTGCTCCTTGAAATTAATGGTCAAGCAAGTAACTTGAGGCCAAATAAACATTTCAAACTTCCTATTGACAGAAACTATCACCAAGCTCAGTTCATATCATAAGGGGCCATGCATGTATAGGATTTTGTTGACTTATTTATTTCCATGCCTAGATCAAATACCCTTGACAGATGATAACTGGACTCATCACATGCTGGACATGTTCGGGATAGACTCCCTCAAGGCTATGTGGACATTTGAGATGGTGACTTTGTCAGCATATTAATGTTTCATCTTTTTATTGGTATGAAATGTTTTGTTCTTACAGTTGTCAAATGCAGTTGGAGACTTGATATCAAAACTGATGTTTATGTTACAAGAAAATAATCCAGTTCTTTTTAATTTGACATGAATTAAGTTTTGTGGTTCTTGAGATTAGGCAAAATATTGAATTCTCGATAATGAGAGCCAACTTGGGTACGCACAGATATTTGTGTCGAGCGTACTATGCAAAGACCGGCACTTACGGCGCAAACACAGTATTGAAAATTGATCAATCACATGGTTGTCGCTAGGCAAGGTCAAGGTTTGGTCATGTAGGTCGCACGGTTGTCTTATTTTATGAAATGTATGCTAACGCAGAAGGTACATCCTCTCGTGATCGAGAATTAGCTATTTTGACTATAGTATCCTATGTATCAGTACTGCTTCCCTGCCATCAAGAATCATCATAATTAATTTGGTCTATAATGTTTCTTATTTCTTTAATCATGTGTATTTTTCACATCTATAGTGCGAATATTGAGGAAATGTTGATGGAAAGGTGCAGGTGTTCATATTTTCTTGAAATTTGGAAACAATTTTTTAAAACAAATTGAACATAACATTTTCATAATTCATAAATGTTTATTTAATTTTAATTTGCATAAATGTGACCCATCGCATCAAAACACAGCATGCAGTTGTCTTGTACTGTGTGTTAACCAAAAGAACTGCTTTTTTGCTTTAAAATGACATCTGACACATTTATGTTGCATACAGAATATTGATTTTATGTGACAAAGATCAAATTCCTTATTACTTTATTTTTCTAATACATATTTTCTTTCTAATCTTTTAAGTGTTGGTTTCTGACAAAACAGGAACAACATCCTGTAAAAGGTTCACTTTACAAATAATCCTATTTTGGGAATGGCATGTTGCATGAACATCCAGATAGATCACTGAATACTTGATTAATATAAGTTTTTGAACTGTGCCACATGAATGAGGCACAATTGATCCTACTGTCTATATATTTAGTTTATATAAAGTCTATATAAATGCCATGTTAAAACAAGAGGCTTAACAACGCATACATCAGGCAAATCAAACTCCATTTAAAGGTTAATTTAAATGTGATGACATCCCCTCACATACTTGGATTCTCTGTTCCATATTGATCCATATAGTAGGAAGTTATAACCATATATGCTTTATTTTGTTAAACAATTAAACCCAATAGATCAAAGATCTGAGTCAACAAGTCCATTTTAAAATGTTTTCTCTCAGAAACTACTTGAAGATGATGACTGGTTACCATAGCAACATGTTTGCGTCTCCATCAATGACTATAAACCAAATACATGCATACAAATGTATTTTCTTGCTGACACAGTAAGAATTTTGATTTTTTGTTGTTGTAGTTTTCTCCCTCACAAAAATTGTGAAAAATACTTTCATGTACACTTTATTTAAGGAAAGATACTGAATTTGGTTCCCTTCTGAAAAATGTTCAAAAGCTTTCAGATCTATGTTGTTGTCAAGTTGGTCCACTTTCATTGTACAGTTTTATGGATTCAGCTCAGTGACATGCTGCATAAGTGGAAATGTTTGCGCAATCAATTAATTTTACACTTTGCATTTTTAAATGTTTAACTTGCTCTTTAATTGGCAATTCAATTGGATTGATAGGTATCTTGGTTCCATGTTAAAACAAGAGGCTTAACAACGCATACATCAGGCAAATCAAACTCTATTTAAAGGTTAATTTAAATGTGATGACATCCCCTCACATACTTGGATTCTCTGTTCCATATTGATCCATATAGTAGGAAGTTATAACCATATATGCTTTATTTTGTTAAACAATTAAACCTAATAGATCAAAGATCTGAGTCAACAAGTTCATTTTAAAATGTTTTCTCTCAAAAACTACTTGAAGATGATGACTTGTAACCATGACAACATCTCCATCAATGACTATAAACCAAATACATCAGCATTAGTACATGCATACAAATTGAAATAAGTTGTACATATCCTTGCTGGCACAGTAAAAGAATTTTGATGTTATGTGACAAAGATCAAATTCCTTATTACTTTTTTGTTGTACATATTTTCTTTATTATCTTTTAGTGTTAGTTTCCAACAAAACAGGAACAGTGAACTCTAATATGGACAAGTTAGGCAAATATGCTCATTAAACATCCTGTAAAAAAGTTCACTTAGTAAATAATCCTATTTTGGGGAATGGCGTGTTGCATGAGCATGTACATTTTCATCCAGATAGAGTACATTGATCACTGAATACTTGATCAATATAAGTTTTTGAACTGTGCCACATGAATGAGGCACAGTTGATCCTACTGTCTATATATTTAGTTTATATAAAGTCTATATAAATGCCATGTTAAAACAAGAGGCTTAACAACTCTAACTCTATTTAAAGGTTAATCAAACTCTATTTAAAGGTTAATTTAAATGTGATGACATCCCCTCACATACTTGGATTCTCTGTTCCATATTGATCCATATAGTAGGAAGTTATAACCATATATGCTTTATTTTGTTAAACAATTAAACCTAATAGATCAAAGATCTGAGTCAACAAGTTCATTTTAAAATGTTTTCTCTCAGAAACTATACTTGAAGATGATGACTTGTAACCATGACGACATCTCCATCAAAAACTATCAACCAAATACATTAGTACATGCATACAAATTGAAATAAGTTGTACATTTCCTTTCTGGCACAGTAAAAGAATTTTGATGTTATGTGACAAAGATGAAATTCCTTATTACTTTTTTGTTGTACATATTTTCTTTATTATCTTTAGTGTTAGTTTCCAACAAAACAGGAACAGTGAACTCTAATATGGACAAGTTAGGCAAATATGCTCATTAAAGGTCCGTAACCCGATCGACAGCATCATCCCCGATTTTTTCATTGTTGATGAGGTTTTGGTATCACATAATAGATACTATTTTTCTCATTACTATCCTGAAATTTGGCGCTCCAAGTCGATGTATTTCCGGAGAAAGCATGAAACACAGCGGTGTTTACAGGGTACCAGGTTGGTAAAAATAAAAATTACTTCGGATTTCTAGGTAGGGAATTAATTGCGAACCATCGAGGCGGTATGCCGTATTTAGTTATAAAAAATCCACGATGTACATCGTGGGCTGAATTGCTCAATCGGTCAGCGCGCTGAGCGTTACCCGAGAGGTACCCGGTTCAAAATCTCGTATCGGAAAATTTTTTTTTCCTCTCCATTTTTAACCCAAACTATTTTATATTCATTTGAAATGTACATATTGCAAGGGGAAATATATTTTGTTTCCTTTTTTTTCTCGGAAACGGTACGAAAACAACAACAAATATTTTCCGTTCAATACGGGCCGGGCATTGTACAGCATGTCAGCATTCGTCATTGCCTGCGGAAATTGTTGTTGCTTGCTTGCCTGCCCAGAATGCAATTCACGTATACCAAGGCATTGGATTGCAAATTTGGCTATTTATTCACATTTACGCTGAAAATGCGCTCGTTTTTTCACAAAGCAGCATAAAGGGGCGATATTTGATATTATTATGTAATTTTAAAGACAATCCATATCCAAAACCAATAGGGTTACCCCCCTTTAAACATCCTGTAAAAAAGTACACTTAATAAATAATCCTATTTTGGGAATGGCATGTTGCATGAACATTTTCATCCAGATATAGAGTACATTGATCACTGTATACTTGATCAATATAAGTTTTTGAACTATGCCACATGAATGAGGCACAGTTGATCCTACTGTCTATATATTTAGTTTATATATAGTCTATATAAATGCCATGTTAAAACAAGAGGCTTAACAACGCATACATCAGGCAAATCAAACTCTATTTAAAGGTTAATTTAAATGTGATGACATCCCCTCACATACTTGGATTCTCTGTTCCATATTGATCCATATAGTAGGAAGTTATAACCATATATGCTTTATTTTGTTAAACAATTAAACCTAATAGATCAAAGATCTGAGTCAACAAGTCCATTTTAAAATGTTTTCTCTCAGAAACTACTTGAAGATGATGACTTGTAACCATGACGACGTCTCCATCAATGACTATAAACCAAATACATGCATACAAATGTATTTTCTTGCAGACACAGTAAGAATTTTGATTTTTTTTTGTTGTAGTGGTTCTCCCTCACAGAAATTGTAAAAAATACTTGATCTCAAGTACACTTTATTTTATTTATTTAAGGTACTGATTGGATAGGTATCTTGGTTCCTTCTCAATTTGTTTAAAAAGCTTTCAAATGTTGTTGTCAAGTTGGTCCACTTTCATTGTACACTTTTATGGATTCAGCTCAGTGACATACTGCAAGAGTGGAAATGTTTGCATAATCAATTAATTTTAAACTTTGCATTTTTAAATGTTTAAGTTGCTCTTTAATTGGCAATTCAAAGCTTCCTTACATTGACCTATTTATATACATTTTTGTAGACAAAAGAAATATAATCACATGTTGTTATTTTCATGGTAGTAAATTTGGAATGCTGGAAGAGAGCGAAAATAAATGTAGCGAAAATGTCCACTTTACAGTAGTCCGGTTTCTGGACCTGGTCGGTCAGAAACCTTGATAGAAACATGCATGCAAACACACTCTGGGTTATTCCAGTTGAAATCTATACACCCCCTGTGAAAGACATGACCTTAATCTCCCACACAGGGAGTGTGAATTTTAAATGGGGTTATACCTGAAATATACCTAATCTAATGTAGGAGATTAAGGTTATGTTTTCCAAAGGGTGTATGGATTTCAACAGGAATAGCCCAATGTTTTCAGACTTGACATTCTGTTCGGATTTGACTTCTTAACATGCCAATCAAGCTGCAAACACAACAACATTTAGGAATCTTAGATTTTTCTCTTATTTTTTCCCCTTCTGTAAAAAGTATCAGCAGCAGATTTTTACCCAGAGGACATTATGCTACGATTTTAGCTCAGTGAAAATTAGATTTGGTGCAAAGAATTTACAATTATGTATTACATAGACAATTTGATGAATTTGTGAGTCAAAACATTTAGCCAATTTGTGAGCCAAAAATTTAGCCAATTTGGGAACAAAATGCTTCATATTTTGGTGTACACATTATTTCAAGAGAGAGTAAACACTGAGTTGTAGAAGTGAGATTTAGCAAAACTGCTATGTGTTTTGCAAAATTTGAGACCACTTTCAATTTGCTTTGCACAACATATTTTACTGATTTAAATGTATATGTAATTTAATTATTATTTTTGAACAGAAAACATGGTTGTGAAATCAAAGGATGCCCTGAATGCCTGTGGGGAAATTTTTATGAAACTTGTCAAAAAGACGGGGCATTTATCAGTTCTTTTATAATGAAGAAAGCGATGAATGGACTTGAATGACTTGGCTATGTTTTGAATAGATGATTCAATGCATACAATACAAACATCTGCATGGCTTGGTTGGAAAGAAAACACATTTTTATTATGTTATCCAAATCTTTGCAGATATCGTACATGATACAATTAAGAAAAATTAGTTGATTGTGGACCATATTCAATTTAAGATGTTAGCACTCAAGTAATTTAACATTGCAATCACTACCTTTTACTGAAAACTGCATAGAGATTTATATAGTAGTTTTAAAGATACAAGTTGTTTAAAAGTCCATAAAACAAGAGAAAACAAAATAATTTGTGGTCTTAATTCGGCCATATTTTAAAATCATTTCAAACGACATCAGACTTATTTTGCTTGATTACCATGTATGATTCAAAGAGCTTAATGCAATCGCACATGTCTGTAATAATGGTAGAGATATCTTCATACCAAATAAGATCATGATATAAATTTATTATAAAACCACTACCATGTATTCAATGTTGATTTCAAAACCTATCAAATATGGATTAAAAAATTGACATTTTTGACATTTGTAACAAAAGTTGTTAATAATTTTGAACTGTCATGAGCTTTAGAACATCTGCATGACAAGGGTTAAGACTTTTCTTGTGATATCCAGAGAGCCAGTCTGATGCATAGAAATTTAGAATAAAAATTGAATCATTTCCTGTGCAAGATTCATCCATTTTTTAAGACTTAATCAAAGCATCTTATCTGTTCATCAATTGCTTGTTTTTGGGGCGCCCTCTACGGAGGCGTCCCACAATATAGGCATGTATTTGTGAGTAGCTTCTAATTTCAGTCTTACTAGATTTACTCCGAAATTGTTGTGCTATTTTGCTAAAATTATGCCCTTGCTCAGAAATAAATCCACAATATGCTTGGATTTGATTTGATTATTGTTTTCTGTTATGCACAGGATAAAATGGTGTGCGTATATTCTTTGTTTAAAAGACCAAATTAATGGATTTGTAAAAACACCAAATAATTCGAGACCTTTGACCTTTGTAACCACTTTGACCTTTGTAACCAATTTACCGCCTCTTAGAACCCGATAGACGGTGACCAACACTATGGACTACAATAGCCTAATCTGAATGGCATAGTCCAATAACCTCAAATAAACAATCATAGTGCAAAATTTGACCTAACTTGCAGAGTATGAGTTTTTGTACTCAAAGTTTCAAAGTCAGGCATCTTATCAAGATCAAGATAGTGATAGTGAAATAACAATTAACATGCTTATCTTACCAAGGTCTTATCTATCTGCATGGGGTAATTGGAAATTATGGTGTAGCCTATTTGTTTTAAGGATGAAACAACTGGCTCCTTTTGCATGGAAATTAGAACAAATTACTATACAAGCTGTAGCAAAAAGTTTGGTACCCAGCAGTGTTGAGAGTAATTGAAAAGCCTGGTTCTTCCAAATGCAATATCGGGTCCCCTTAAAATGATAAAATGATCAGACCATAAATCTTTTGTGACTGTTTATGACATTAATCAACAAATTATCACGGATCCTAGATGTGTCGAGGATGTTATGTTTATGAACAAAACGTTACGTTTGTATTTTCAACATTGTTAATCATTGCTACGTGTATGTTAACAAATGAAAGTTCTGTAATTATTTTAATTCTTCAATGCTAAGTTAGTAAGTATTCTTTTGGATATCATCAAATTGTAAATCTCTAGTCAGATTTTCAGTGTGTTAACAACTATGTATCAAAGATGTTACGTTCATGTACAAAACATTAACGTTCTTATCTTGTAAACATTGTATACCCATATAGCTACTTTTATGAAGAATGAATGTTCTGTAATTGTCTTTTATCCTTCATCTCTATTAGATTTTCAGTGTATTAGCAAGTAGATGATGTATATGTATCACAGACGTTATGATGTATATGTATCACAGACGTTATACATTCATAAAAACTTTTCTTTTGGTCAACATAGGGGTAGATCCTCTTCTATACTATCCATCATATACCCCCCTGCATAACGAAATTCAACAATATTCAATATCCAAAGCAATATCATCATGCCCGTGAAAATTGAACTCCCCCACCCCACATAATCGAAAATTGACACGACAGCTTCATTCCAATTCAATTTATTTCATCCAAAACGGTCCTGTGATAAACCTTCCCCAATCAAACACATTTCTCTTGCATTTGATCATCTTCTACTCTTCCCTAGAAAAAATCATTATGATACCAAATCCCCGGGACCAAATCTAAACACCATGCCATGGAATTCACCATATCACGTCCAAGCTCACATAATTTGGGCGCCCCATTCCTTTTTTAAAGGAATTTTTATTACTCCTAGGATTCAAGGCACCAGAGCAGACAAATTCTGTATAATATTCTGTTTGCACTAATGTATCTGATACAGGGAATTATCATAAGACCTTCAAGAAAACTAGGTTTTTATTTTGCTTTCTTATTTTCGATGTCATGAGCTAAGTTGCTTTCAATATTACTTATCCCCCGAATAATTTGAAATTGTTTCCTCAGATGGTACACCATACCATAGAGAGGAAGAATATTCAATAAGCAATGTGGTTTTCTTTTTCTTTTGTAGTTAGATAAATATCTTTGTTTCATCAATTCCTCATTATAGTGATGATACATGGCACAGTTGCCTTGGTAATGGTGCCATTGAAGATAGGATAAATGTCCCACAATGCACTGCTACAAGCTGGTAATGATCACTAGTGATGTAAATAATACTAAGTTCATTGTCATGTCATGCTTGACAGGAACATCAACTGCCATTTGCTGGTCTTGGTTTACTTTTGTAATCTTGGATGAACTTTTGAAGGAGTAACTATAGCTGACATTAATAGTTTCATCCATCCATCCTTCCGTCTGTCTGTCTGTCCATCTGTTCATTCATCCATCTGATTTATTTAGAGCATCAACCTATCTGATCTGAAGGTCCTTGTTTGTTCAATTCCTGGGCATGCTGGATCTCAGTTTATTTTTTGTTATGAGTTAAGTCCGATCCTGACTCCACTTCGCAATGTGATGTGATGCTGTGATGCATTTAAAACATTGCAGCATTGCGTGATGAAATTAAAATATTCATTTTAATTTCATCGTGTGATGTTGCGATGTTTTAAAAGCATGTGGGGTCTGCATCTCCTTTTAAGGTCATTCTGCTGATCTTGATTTTCCAGCAGTCAATCACAAGCATGCACGTGCAGCGCGATGTGAAAAAGTTGAACAAAATCCAACCCCATCGTGGCGAAATTGCCACCGCGCGATGAGAATTTTCACTGCCGAGCTATTAAAAACCTGGCAAAGATTTCAGTTTTATAGCATCACGGCATTGTATCATGCTGCGATGTGGAGTCAGGATCAGGCTTTAAACTGATTTTTTTAGATACCTGTGAACCTTAGTCAACAGGGCCTGAGCCCTTAAACTGTCAGAGTGGTTGGTATGCCCAAGACCCCAGTTAGGTGCTGTTTTCCTTGTAGGGCGTAGTGTAGGGCCTCCTGGTTGCCTGACCACTATAGCCCCTCCCCTCCCTCTTAAACAGTTGCTTTATGTTTGTATCCTCTTGTTTGGATAATTCTATTTTTATGCAATTCTTGTCCGTTTGATTTTGAGCATTTGAACCAGGTTATTTATCACTTTTATTGAAATAAGCTTTTTGCTACAACAAGCCACCTAAATTTCATGTTGCCATCAGATCCTGAATAGTCAGTTACGAACAAAAAATGTTTGAACCTTCAATAACTGCTTCTTGCAGATACATTATATCCAAGTCAATATCCTGATTTTTTGTGAAAAATGTGTGATTCACTGTGTCGTTTATTTAGCAGTCCTGCAGTTGACATGGTTGAATACGCTGATTATGAAAATGTGTGTTGTGATTGGTTCCTATGCACTGGGCCGAGTTCCAGATTCATGGTATGTTGGATTATGGGAAGATAATTTGCACGTCTGCGATAGGAGCATGTAGATCAATAGTACAATAAACCCTTGCAATATAGAAGAACGCTATTTATTCTACTTGTCTGAAGTATAATAACAGATTTTGGAATATTGACGTACTTATTAACAGAGACAATATAGTTTAGAGGATTGACAATCGCTTCCTCCTCATCAAGATTTATATAATATCAATTACCATATACATCCTATAGCCAATTGTGCCTTGTGTCAAATATGTTTTTAATATTGAAACATCAGTGTTGAAAACAAAACAAGCAAATGTAAGATCTGTGTAGTAGGCCTATGTATTTATGGTACTTTCTTTGGATCTGTTTCTTGATCCCAAGTAAAATCAATGATCCAATATTTGTGGCATCTACAAAATAAAAGAAAAAGTCAAGGGAAAACTTTCATAAAGTTTCTGAAATCTGCTCAATTATTTTTTCAATAATATGAGAGGTTTGAAGGACAAGACTTAGACCAGGGACAGAAAGCCTTGAGTATGATCATTGCACGGCAAACAGTTTCTCGGTGCATTGTATCTCTTCAGAACATTGCGTTGAGTGTCAGTCACCCCAAGTGAGGAAAACATTTTTATTATAATTATTTGTTACTTTTTTCTCCTTTCTGGGACACCACTTGGAGGTCATACCTTCTTAGCATCATGACATATGTCGGCAGTCCCAAAGATTGCTGAGCAAGTAAGGAAGTAAGTTAAACTAATATAGGCTGAGACCATTTCATGGTTCAGTAAAAACCCTTGTAGCCAATAGCAATAATATGGAAGCCCCATCTGAAGATTCAATGTCCTATTGTACCAGAGAGACAAGTTCAGGCAGCACAAAGATGAAATCTCCTAACACTTTCTTTTTGCATAATTTCCCTCTTGCTTTATAATCCCAGTTGATAAGTTTTATTGAAGTAAAATTGCGGGATATTTGTACAAGTGCATTTCAAGATGTGGTTTGACATTTCAAGGCATAGAAACTCTTGTATTCTTTGTACAATGTTTTCATGATGTGAAATTAAAAGGGAATAAATCCCTTTGCACATATGTAAGGTATATTAAAACATTCTTCATGTTCTTAGGAGTTGAGGCTAGGAGCTTTGGGCTGTATGTAATTTTCTTTTAAGGTGCCGTTCACATTAACTTCAGAATAAATGTCAAGTTATTGCAGGGTTTTTTTTTTTCGTAATGTACAAGATAAAGGATATCATATAAGGGATGGTAGTTGAGATTCCAAGAATGTTTTATTTGGTTTTATTTTACTCATTATTCACCAGGTCTATGAAGTTTTTTTGAGATGTTGGTCAAATATGAGAGAGAAAAATGGTGTCATATGTGATGCGATCAAGCAAAATCAGTCGGAACTCGGAAATATAAAATTTTTCAGTTTCTTATAGGATAGTAAATAGCATTTACAGATCTGGATTTTGCAGAAAACACCATTGAAATTGAACAACCACTTCCAAAGATATGAGCAATTAAAGAGTTTCCAAAACAAGAGGATTTTTTGGCAATATTTCAAAATCAATGTTTCCTAGTTCCGACTGATCACATGAACTACCAAATCATAAAATGATTAAATTTAAAATTAAAAAAAAAAAGTATAAATTCCCTAACAATTCATATTCACTTGTTAATCTGGTGTCACCTTAAAAACGTAATAGCGCCAACCTGTGTGTAATGTTGTTTCTGCCTCAAAGTGGACAATACTGCAAGCACACACATAGGGAATTCTGATAAAATTGTCAGGTCCACTGTTCAAATAGCCACAACTCCTGCAGCCTGCACACAGCAAACACATGATGGTTTATTGCAAAACAGATGGTGCATATTTTACAGTAGAAAAGTTGAAATCACAAAGTTGAATAATTTGAGAAAATATCTTTAAAATGATTCTATTTTGAGTTATGAATTATCTTATACATGTACAAGAAAAATTGTGTGTAATCATACATATTTTAATACATACAATTTTATGAAAAAGAAATTGTTGTTCGTAAAATATGACCAATTGGTGAAATTGTAGATAGATATGTAACAGTTGGTTTAGTCTTGGATACAACAGTTTCTGTTCACTCTGAACTAAACAAATATATCAAGATTAAATTAATTGATCCAAACAAATATTTAGACCAATGATCTAGACAAAGAACTTTTAATTATTGTTAAAGTATGTTGGTTTGAAAAAATATTGATACTTAACCATTTCTGTTAATGAATGTTTCTTTTTTATATCTCACCAAGTGACTCGGCTATGTTTGTGTACAGTGAACTTACTGATTGAACTGTGGAATAAACTTTGTTTTTTTATTAAAATTCATCATAGTTTGCGGCTGTCTTTTCATACAGATATTGACACGCAAGGATTATTGAAGGTTCAAACTTGTTTTGAAACTGGAAGGCAAAGGTTTTAATTGTCTGACTCTTAACTGATTAAAAACTAATATAGTTGAATTGCATAAAATGAGTCAAAAGTCAAGGATTTGAAGGTTGAGAAACAAGATATAGTCAAAGCTTGTTTTGGAATGAGATTCATTGTTTGTCACATTTTATATTAAGTCATAACTGTATGAAACGATAAAGGTATGAGTCAAATTGATTTTGAATTTCATTTTGATTTCATCAAGTCATCTGTTGCAATTTGTCCAATTGGCTTCAAAGAGTTTAATTGACCCACTTTTTTGGCAACAATGCTGTGTACCTTAAGGGAACGGTTTGCCATGGACTTTATATTGTAACCAAAAGTACACACACAGCTGCTCAGCTGGGTAAGCTTAATTTTGTCATGTTTATGAACAATAATGCGGAAATGGGATACATTGAAAAGGGAAAAAAGTGTAAAATTGTATCCATGATTCTTATTTTGATGTTGAAAGGATTATCCTTTAGGGTAGTAAGATTTTTTTCAGCTCTGTTTGATTATGCTACTGGTAAGGAGTGTGCAGTTTACATTAACATGATTGTAATTCTTGTCAATTTAGATTACTCATGTGAGGGGACAGATTCTTAAACATCATAATATATCCCGGAATATATCTTGGATCATAGCAGTATTTTTTAGCTTTTTTTATGACAAATAAATCAATATCACCAAAAAAAGTGAATCATTTGTTTTTGAGGTATTGTCACATGCAGCACTTTTGTATCTTCCTTTTTTATATAATAATATAAGTTGAGGCAATCCTTAGTTTTCAGCGTTTATAATCATATTATATTAAAGTATGCATGTTATCAAATCATAGACAGTAGAGCTACTGTCTATGATCAAATACACACATCTCGGCATAAATATTGCTCACACTAAAATTGACAAGTAAAAAAATATCTTTTTTTTTCTAGCTTTCAATTCATTTACTTTAGGGATCAAAATTGACCTAATTTTCAGTAAGTAATACACTCCATATAGTCCGGGCATATAGTGACCTTATTTCCATTTGTCTGATTGTTGTTCAAATTCCTAGTACTATACAAACCCTTGTCCTGGCTTTACCATGCCGCATTAAGTAAAAATGTTACAAATGCACATCTCACTCTCTCTTGAGTCTCTGATACACGCTTTGAAGAAGACGCAAGGGAGAGTCAAAAAGAAAGCCAAGATTGCCGTGTGACTTGCATCATCTGTCCCCAGTCGCATCAATAACGAGCAAGAAAACACATTTTACTCGGTCAAGTATTTATACCCACTGAAACAGGTCACTCCATAGATGTGCCCTACTCTTATTTTAAAGTAGATTTTGTGGATGCAGCGTAATGTTTTGATCCAGTATGACTAGCGTAGCGTTGGTAGTTTTGATTAATTGTAATTCTTATCTATTTACAGATTATGTTTACAATAATTTGTTTGATTTAAATCATTATTATACTACAGTTTGTGCATTTGAAATTTCACACAAGTTTAGAGCATGAATATATTAGCACTACAAAAATATAAATTAATTAGAGAATAAACGATAGGAATTTTTGTTTTTACTATCCTCTACCGTGTGATAGGCGTTTTTACTATCCTCTACCGTGTGATAGACGACAGGCAGGTCCAATATTTTGAGTAGTGGATGCCGGCGCAGTTAAATATTATTTTAATAACTGTAAACTATTTTTTTACGGAAAAACTAAGTTACCATCATAAAAACTCCCCTTATTATAAAATGAACACAACTTGTTTACAACTTCATGTATTCTGTTGCGCGTACTGCTAGCGCGTGCACGTATTCCGCACCAGACTACGCGCCTACAACGCGATACATACGCGCACAAGTCTACACGCGTGTTACGTGTTATCAACACTCATGTTGACGTGGGGCGTCTACGGCCTGATAGACGGCACCCGAAATCATGCGATTGGCCAATCACATTATGTGTCCACGCACTAGACCGCTCCCACTGACTAAGTCGGGGTGGGGAGATTTGGACCTCTTGGCAGGTATTTTTTGGTGAGGGTAAAATGAGCTTATCTATCAAGGGCTTTATAATTTAGAATGGAACCATTGCAAATATTTATCCCATTCCTATTATAGAACTTTAGTGCACATTTTAATATGTATTTGAAAAGTGAGCTCTTTCTTGGATTTAGCGGTATATTTTATTGATTCCCCACACCTCCCTGCATGGCTAACTGCCCTGATACATTTTCATAAATTTTGCTATCTTGGTAAGATAGCTTCAGACCAATTATATTTACAGGTACAAATGTTCAATTATCCTTTGATGCAAAGTAGCACTGCTTTTAGTAAGATAGTAAAATTAATTTGACTCAAAAATGTCACTTGCACATTGCACATCATGACTTGAGTTGAAAATGAATCCCAATCCCATATATTATTACTTTCTTGTTGAGATAGCGATTTGTTAACAGCTTGACAAATGTGTTAAGACAGATGAAAACATTTACACATCAAGATCTATCACTAGAAGCGTGTTGAAATATGGACTGAATTGATAGAAAGATAGAGAATCATTGGGATTAGTATTATATTGCTATCAAGCTGATAAACAAATTTTGTAGAGAGCTTGATAAAAAAAATGAATAAAAAAAAACTTGTTTTTGAGTAGTGAACCTATTTATCATGTCTTATATTTATATTTTACTTGTTTTATTTGCTAAATTTAACAAAGCTCAAACTGCCGCACAAGTCGGTGTCAGGCTTTTAGTTGTATTAAAGTCCCGTACCAATTTGAAACCTTTATTTTATTTCTTGATATTTTCTTCAATGTTTCTTTAGCAATTCAGGCAGAAAAACTTAACTTTGACATTTCCAAATTTGCCATCAACTGAAATTATTTTATTAAATTGGTATTAAAGAAATACAGATTATGAGCAAATATGCTTATGCTATATATTATTTTAAAATAAATATGAGGGAATTCTCTTTTTCTCTTCAAAAAGGTATGTCTGTCAGTCTATTCTTATAGGGTATTTAGCCTATATGTTCAGCAATGAAGTAGTTTATATTTTCTGTGATATTTTCCCACAATTACTATCTCCATGGTTTGACCTTTCCACTTTTATGTCACATATAATTGTGCTTTTTCTCTGAATCTGAATGTTGTGGTTTGATAATCAGATTGTTGACATCATCAGATGTCAACCAAATTAACTTTGATATCACGCCAATGTGATGTTTGATCTGTCAATCTCTTATTGGCTTTAAAATATGAGAGTATACTGCCACCTGCAAAGAGCCAACAAAAATAGAAACGAGCACTTTCTTGTCACCTCTGCTGATTAGTTTCAAATAATACTAGTGTCAGTGCAATGGCTTGTATTGTGAATGTCGATCATAGAGACCACAGAGAAGTGCATCTGGCATCTTACAATTTGTGGAAAAAGGGATTTCTACCAAATTTACCCCCCAAAAAAACCCTAACAAAAACCAACAATAACAACATCAAAGTAAAACAGAACCAGAATTAATAAATAAATAAACAAAAATGCTTCCAGAAATAGGACATTTAGCTGTAGGATAGCTGGTGGAAAGTGTCCTGAATTTACCATGAGGATGTGCACGATTGACAATGTTTTTGGTTTGTGTGTGTTTGTTGGTACGACAGGGGGACCTCCATGTTTTTGTAATAGTACAGCAGCAAGGTGGGTCAAAATAACATGGTGGTTCCCTAGACAGCCACCAACTACTCAAAGTATGTTTCAGCCGCTGGCAAAATGATGCGTGAAGTTACGTTGGTTCTGTTAAACAGATCAAAGATTAGCTTCACTGATAGCCTATGATTTCAACCTGGAATTCCGACACTTGTACTTTTTAGCTTTTGAGACATCGGTGGTGTCATGGGCTATTTAAGACATGTTTGATTTTGTTAGCATTTCATTATTTCCATATGTTGATCATCATATCGAAAGAGGCTTTTGTTATTCACTGCTTAAGTTGATTTTTATTTTCGTGAAAAAACCTATATTTTTTAGTTTTAGATTTGAAGTAGTGGTGGATGACTGTAAATTGATAAGATTAAAATTTGACTGTTTTATATTTTGTGAGAATGCAAAGATGAAAGTTACTTTTTATTTGCTTTGATTTTTAATTGTCTAAAGAGTTCACCTGAAAAATAACTCTTTTTTGTTTGACTGTTCTCATATGCTGTGTAATTTATTTTTGTCATGTTTGTAATCAAATATCATTTAAAAGGTAAATGATATTTTTTGAAATCAAAGGTTATTCAATCATAAAGTTATCAATTCAACCAAGCATATAACCTTGGTTATCGAAACCAGAAGTTGCCCATATGATTATTTGTTTTCATATCATTTTACTTGAATATAAGTTTTCTGTTTTGAGATAAACAAATATATTTGACTTGAGTAGAAGTAGGTTAAGGCCAAAGCGATCATAGAATACTATACTCTCAGAAATGAAGGTTCTAAAGAGGGAGCCCTACCAGAGCAGTTCTTCTGGGGTGAACCAAACCTGCCTGGTTATCATTTTAATCAGTGACAAGGATATCTCAGAATTTGACAGGTGCTAATTGATGTTTTAATTTTATTAGATCAATTATCACCTGTCAAATTCAGAGATAACCTTGTCACTGATTAATTTGATAACCAGGCAGGTTTGGTTCACTCCAGAAGAACTGCTGTGATGTGGCTTCCTCTTTAAAGAACTCTTTTTTTATCCTTTATATTTAACTCTCAAGAAAAAAGGTTCTTTAAACTTTAAACCCATTAAACACATGTTTATGTGTGCTGGCTACAGTACTCTGAGTAAATATTAATTGTTCAAGTTTTATTATTGTCTATTTACATGGACTGTCTGTTATGGTCCTTCTCCTTTTTACCTGCTTTAATATCACCAAAAGATAATGTTAAGACTTTTTGTGATTCCACCTTTTTTGATCCCAAAGGTCATTAGCACTCACTATAGAATTCCCATACAGTTCCTTTAATTATGCCGTACTCTTTATTGGTACCGGCATCCTTGTCAAATATCTCACCTTAATGTACCACAGGATTGCCATTTCGGTGTGCACAAGCATTTTATTGCCTATAGAAGCGACAAATTAATCGTCCAAGGGGTAAGATCTGATTTCCTCTAATTGCCTGTAATTATTCCTTCCTATTCAATTTTTTTAACAATGAATAATAAAATGTTTCCAAAAATTGTTTCATATAATTATTGTGTGTATACTAATAACAGGTCTGTATTAACATGTGGGAGTCAAAATTTCCATAACAATCAAGATAATCCAAAAGCTTTTAAATAAAACTATTCTTTATTCATGTTATAATTAAGAACCATAAAAGTTTTTATTAATCTTTTGTTAATTCCTATTGTGAAATATAGCCTTATTTATATACATATGCTAAGTAGTAAGTTCCAGCTGCCTAGTTTTCTATAAACACAGGATGTACTAGATAATAGTACAAATAATCTTTGCATTCCCTCAGGGTCAATTTGGAAAATATTAATCAGGGTACAATTAGTTTAAGTAGGTAGAACAAAGGAGTAGAAATATTCACACAAATATGCTTTGAGAAGGGTCCTATTAGCTTTATGATCAATGTGTAGTTTGACAAGTCCTTAGATTAGTGAGGTACACATGAACTATGTGGTTTGGAGAGTCCCTCAGAAAATCCAGAGCATGTCTCTGTACTATGCTGTGTATTGTTCAGCATTTGGCAACAATGCTAGGTATTCTTAAATGAGGGAGCTACATGCAGCGGGTGGGGGCAAGTGTAGTGTAGGAGGAAATTTAAACACTCTCTGTAGACACTAGCTGCAGTCGACAAATTTAGTGAGCGCATGAACACAAGGGCTCAAGCGTGAGCAACCTCCCTGGATATTAAAAGCGACAAAGCCTGAAAGTTAAACACCTGTATAAATTGCCAGTTTGGGAGGGGGGGGGAGCTCAAGAGGGCCTCAGATTTCCTGACTTAGGGGCTCAAGGTCCACCCTTCCCCCCATTGATTATGTCTGCACCAACCTGCCCCCTAGTTACTAGTAATTTAAGAGGAAGTTGGTGCTTACCTGGTAAAAATAACATACAAACTAGAACACAATAATGTTATAACAGCCATAGCAAACTGTAGCGCTACATCCAAACATTTATTACCTGATTTAAAGCTAAAAGTAAGCTAAAAGGGGTGCTTTTAAAGCAAGTGAAAGTTAGTATAATCCACACTCCACAGGTGCTTCTTGGCTTACATGGGTACTAATTCAGTAGGTTATCGATTGGGGCAACAGTTCTACTTCCACCTCCTGACTCAGAGGAGAATAACATCATCCAAAACATTCATCTTCAAAATTTTACTTCACTTTAAAATCTCACCTTATGTTACTGGTTTTCAGCAGATGAGTATGGGATCAATAACCATCTGGATTTTATTGTATCTGTAGACCAGTGACATTTACTTGCCTCCAGATTTGCCTCTGGTGAATGTGTCAGGAGGTATATTACTATTTACTCCCACTATAGATGCTCCCATATGCACTGTTCCTCATTTGTTTTAAACTTAGATTTAGGCCTAATCATAACATTTCCATTTTATTGGAACAAAGTTATGATGTTTGTAAGACTATTGAGTTAGTGACAAACGGTGACAGTTGCTGCAAGGCATCATTGTCAAAGATGGTTCTTAAACAAGTCACATGTTTTCTAGAACTTTTAAAAACTTTGCTAGTTCCCTCCTGTTATTGGTACTTCATCATAGACCGGTAAAACATGTTCCTCACATGTCTGTAGTCTAGTGCTTACTTTACCAGAGAACATTGCAACTATATTTAGCAAATTGCATACTCCCGGTTGAACAAACTCATAGTGGTAATATTAAGACATACTTGGCATAGATGCATATATAGTTAGTAGTAAGTAAACTATCATTTCACTTGGTATATTTGACTTATATATATATAATATATTGATTCACATGGCCCACATTTTAAAGCGTTGTGTCAATTTCTCACGAGACTTACATATGGTTGTGTTTTTTCCTTTTTAGCGAAGAGAGCAAATAAAGTATCTCTCTCCGAGATGGAGATGATGATGATGATGCCAGGGTGAAGGAACACATAGGTTACCGTGGGTTACAGTAACCGTGAGTTAGGCACAGGTGTTGGAATGTTCATTGGTATGCTACTGGTAAACCTAAACTCACTGAAACTAAAGGATATTTGAGCCGAACACAAAAAACCTCTTAAGCGTCTGATGAGTTGAGATACGGAAAATTACGCTTTATCAAATCAGGTATCTTCTATGTTTCTTGAAATGTTTATGTTACAGCAGGCAGGAACATTTAAAGCAAACATTTGCTTCAGGAACTTTAATCGAAGCTTGGTAATTAGAATGAATTACTACTTATTGTCAATGATGAATATTCAATTAGAAATAAATGGTATGCAAGTCCCGGTGCAACGTTACAGTTTCTAAGTAAGCTGCTCAGCATCTTGGTATTAAATGATATAGGTCATGCTTTATACTTCTTCATGGAAGTTTTAAAATTGGTACACTGAAAGTGTTTTCCAAACTAAAGCTTAATGTTCAGAATTCAGGAAGTTAAAAAGTACAAGAACACTTAAAAACATTTAAATAGCTTTGTTTGGAAGAAAATTTTCATAAGTAGTCATACAAGCCTTGAAATTTATCATAATTTTCCTGTAATTTTTACATAAATACTGTGTTGTCTGTAGTAAACACTGTGGATGTGCAATTTTCGAAAGGAAGCATTTACTAGAAGCCAATTTTCGAGGGGAAAACTTTAAAATTGGGTGTAAATGGTAAAGTACTGTTTGAGTCACATGTTCATTTCCAGGTTCAAATCCAATTTGGCGGTCACTTTTTCATTGAAAAAATTATGGGGGGCATTTATTAGAGGGAAAGCCATCTATTTCTGACAATACAGTATGATAATATCACCTTGTCTGTAGTTGGCCATATATAACTCGTCTGCTGAAATGTTCAGCCTTTTCAGTAGTGGTCATTTGAGAGCAGATCATATTTGCATACATTTTAAATGTAGAATTCATTTACTAGTTGAATTCAAGAATTACGCTATTGCCAATAATCAGCATGAAATTTTTAGTAAATTTTTAGCACCTATCTAAATAGTGGAAATAAAGAGCTAGAGGCCTCAGATGGCCTACAGATAACCCAAGGTTGGGCTGTATACATGTCCTTGCACTGAACCACTAGGTGTATACAAAAGATTGTGTGAACTTGAGTTTCAAAATTCTGTGTAACTTCTTATCATAGCTTATTTACATTATTTGACCATTCAGGCCAACAAAAGCTTCAGGTGTTTTTCTTCAACAATGTTGAAGAAAGTTATTTAAAAATTGTCCTCCAATTTTTTGTTGTAGACAACCTTCCGAATATTTGGCTTTGTAATGTGTATACAGAATCAAGGTTCAGAATTTTGAATTGATAACAATATTAACATGAGAATAAGCCCAATCGCCATTCTAACTTCCGGTTTTTGAGAGCAGTTTTGGGACACTTTGACCTCTGACATATCGGGAAAATTGACGTAATTATTATTAATTTTCTTATTATTGTCACAATCTTGATCATTAAAAATACCAAATAATTAATTTATAAAATACTAATATTTTTTATATTTGTTTTAAATATTGTAAAACATTTTAGATTATATTTTGTACGTACAAAACCCAATATTTCTGAATTTTCTGAAGGTCAAAGGACAAAGTGTCCTAAAACTGCAAAAACTGTCCTACAATGCATTGCAAACTTCCAATGCCGATTGGGCTTATTGGTTAGAATTTTAATAGCATATATAATTGTAGAATATACACTGTATATTATACAGCCACAACTTGGTTTTAGGGTTAGAGTTTAGATTTGGGTTATGGAAGAATGCATTCATGAGGAGTTGTTTGCGATGTTTCATTAAATAAGCAGGAGCTATTATGAAATTGAGTTGTAAACGGTATCAGATGATGTAGCTGTCTGATGCATATACTTGCAGTGATTTGAGAGGCACTAATGATGATCTACTTTCGAATCTCAGATGATGTAGCTGTCTGAGGTGATATTAAATAAGAATGGATCAGATGATAGCTGTCTGATGCATATACTTTCATTTTAAATTTGATATCTATAGATTAAAAAAAGTCCCAGATGTTATAGCTGTCTAAGGCATAAACCCTCACGAATGAATTTGAATTAATATCTACTTAAGAATCTCAGATGGTATAGCTGTCTGAGGTGATATTAAATAAAGGAGTATGAAGAACACAGTTGACTCTTGATTAACTGTGTGTAAGAAAGGAAAATAACAGATTCGGATGGTAAAGATCCAGCTCTGGCAACAATTGTGTTTGGTCTACTTATAGCATCCATAGGACAATTTTGCATAAAATAATTTAAGCCCTGTTTTAAGCCATAGTGAATCACTGAAATGGCCGAATGGAGGAGTATAAGAAGAAATAATGTATATATGGCTTATTTTAGACTGGTAGTCAGACTTGTAACATTTGTGATATGTTTCAAAAGTGATTCAGTGGCATTGGGCAGTCCAACTGTTCACAATTATTTTGACAACATTTGCAACATGCCCATCACTCAAAATGAGTAAAAAGCTTGAAAGAAAAACAACTGCCATGCTGTTAACCACAATATTAACATGCTATTGTTCATTCTTTTAATGACTATTTGGTTTTACTGAAAACAACTGAAAAGGTAATAGTTCACAGTATATCGATGATATTCTATAGGTGAATATATGCCTTTGTTTTATTGTTTGACTTGCTAGTCGTTCTCATGCACTATTTTCATGGCATGTTCAAATTAATGATGTTTGCATATCAAAAAGGGGTCGCATTACAGCCCCATTACAAATATGTAATGTATGATTGATTAATGCAATATATGGTAGTTGACTTTCTTTTAAAGAAGTAACCCCAATGTTTGCTTTACTGTGCTCCATTCAGGGTGCATATAGGTTTGAAATGTCTAGCAAAGATTTTCCTGACAGATGATGGTATTTTGATTAATAATCTATATGGTCATTTATGTTTTGCAATTTCAGTGATAGGATGGATGTAGTCTGTGCTCAAAGATTGGATGGCCTGTAATGGATAGCATGTGATTGAGGCGGATTGAGGCTGTTGTGTACCAGTCCAACAATTTTACCAAAGTTCTACCTTGGAAGCCTTAAGCACATTCAAGTCTAGCATCCACGGAGCAGCCTTTCTGTCCATAGGCACAAGAGCTTTAGAAGAGAGGTAACCATTTGATCCATTGCTCTTCACAATAAATTATATACACCACATCATCATCTCACACGGGGCTGTTGCCAGGGGAGGGGGTGCACAGTTGTGACGTGCCTGCTCATGCTCCAATCTCCATCATATTAAAAAGTCTACATTCTTGAGTTTAAATGAGAAAATGTGTTTAAAAATGTCAAAAGTTCAATGGAAACTTCAATAAAAAGACAACTATTTAGTTTAAAAATGTTCCAAAAACTTGCTCACAAAAGCCTGATGTATGTGTGTGAGATGATTTCCACCCTCCTTGAAGTTCATACTGAAGTGTAGTACTCCTGCACAAAAAAATACATTGCTACAGGCCTGTTTTCACAGATTCAGCTGGCCACATGCCTTTTGCCAGCCTGCTTTTAACATTTTTTTTAATGATCAATATTTGCAGAATGAACACCATGAATGGAAACTGCTATCCCCATCATCTGTTGTGCCTCATTCATTCCAACTAAAATAACCAATACAGAAAAGCCCTTCTTTTAGCCTCACACAGTGAGTCAGATCCGGGGACCATTCAATTAATTGATACTAGTGTCATCCACATTTTAGCAGTCTTCCATTATATTCCATGTTGCCCTGCAGACTTTGTCAACCCCAGTGTCCCTCCCTCAAGCAGTATGGTCCGAGTATTGGATGTGGCAGTACATGACTGTGTTAATTAGCTATTTCATTAGACATCGTTTTACCCCTGCCATTTGTTTCTGTTTCTACATTAATGTTTTGCATTCTATGACCAGACAGGGGATTTATAGGGATTCTCCTAAAGTATATTTCAGGAACCATGAACACTGAATTATTAATATGGCTAGAAAGTTTGGCGACAAAGCTCAGGTTAAGACAGATGACCATGTTGTGGTTTACACTTCCAATTAATTTTCTTTTAAACATAAAGATTATCTGTTTGTAATTGTTAAAAGGTTAATACCAAACTCTGTGTTCGGGAACGAACAAATTCAAATACTTTGGTTCCCCTCAAATATTTTGAACCTTTCAGTTTGCAGATAACTGGTGAACATGGTGAAGTCTTCCATGATTTTGTATCAGTAATTGAATTAAACTGCTAAAGCAACTGAATGCTGAAATATCATTGTAAACACTTTTCCTGAAAATGAGAAATCCACATTCTGATGTATACACAAGATTTAATCACTGCTTCATAAATGTAAAAATTGTTGGATGCAACTTTTTGGCAAATGTGAAAATATTATACACAAATTCGGTTTTGTATCAATAGATTTTCCCAAGTTTTACAAGTTTCAGCTGTTTCAGACAAAGTTGGGCCCAATTTCAAAGAAATACATGCATTTGTTTTCATCTTACATCTTGTTCATATTGATTGAAACATTTGCAAACTTAACCATGTTAACCCTCTCCATGCAGGTGTCGACTGCAGATGAGTTTAAAATCATTCTTTAAAAATTCAAATATTTAAGAATTGTACATTTTCATGACCATATTTGGAATCAGCATGAAAAATCCATTAAAATTAGTACATACAAGCCTAGTATTTGTTCAGTGGTTCTTGAGATAGCTCTTGATATTTGATTTTGAGAAACTAGTATCGCAAAACTTAAGACTTTTTATAGCCAGCACACGGTACATTAAAATACTGTTGAAATTTGGTCAATGATAGCTAGTATTATCAGCCTATTTACCCATCCTTGAAGTCTTTATCATCACAGACTGACAGCAACTTGTTATTTTGATATACGTAGAAATAGTATGAATTCCTTCCTTTTATTCTATTCTCAAGTTTAATGCTCTTCCTTTCTTTATTATGCAACGCTTTTAAGCCTAACTCACTCTTATTTGCTTGAGTTACCGTCATCCCATCAGAACCGTAGTATGTTTGCACACGGAATGACATCAACCGTTTAAACAAACAAACAAACATCGATTCCTTTAAGTCTGTCGTTCATCCGTCCCTTCTGTTGCAGCATATGTTATGCTTGTGGAAGCATATATACTAGATGCGCATAGTTGGACTTCTCAATTAAATAGATGTTTATTTTGCAGACGTCTTTCTTACAAGTATAAAGGTTCACTTTAAGTAAATTGCCAGGCCTTTCTACAGTGCCTAGCCTTTTATTTTTCTGGCAAGAAACATTGGACCTTTTCAACTTCAAGTTGTTAACTTTTAAAGAATTTTGTCTGGAATTCAAATGAGCAATCACTACAGGATATGCTACACAAAGCACACATTCTTACTTCGGGTTTAGAATGGAAGTACAACTTGATAACCAACCAACATTCCTACTTTTGTGGTTCCAAATAGTTTTAAACTACTTATATAATTCAAGCGATTACTTCTCAATAGTTTACTCTGAAATTCAATGATCTTCATTTGCGATAGAAAAAAAGAGCGCCTATTATGTTGTCTACTTGTTGACTCTCATGTACACAGAAACTTGGACCTTTTCAACTTCATTTTGTTAACTTTTAAAGTATTTTCTCTTGAATTCAAATAAGCATTCACTGGATATCACACAAAGCACACATTCTTATTTTGGGTTTGAATGGAGGTACAGGAATGAGCCATAGCCAGGGGGTTGGGCAGTAACCCCCTCCCCAATCACCAAAGGCTAAAAAGGTCCGATTTGCAAGCATAGCAAGCGAAAAAAGAGAGTTTTTTTATGCCCATTTGTACGCCCTTGTGGAGGTACTATAACTTGATAAACAACCAAAATTCCCACTTTTCATGCTTTTGTAATAATTCCAAATAGTTTTAGACTATCCAGGTGATCACTCCTCAATAGTTTACCCTTTATCAAAATTCAATGATCTTTGTTTGTGTTAGATAAAAAAGAAGGCCTATAAAATAGGATCTTCTTATGGATTCTCAGGTACACACAGATTTGTATGAAATATAATGCTCACATGGGTGAAGATTTTGGGAATGGTTCCATTGATATTTGACTACAACAGAACAAGATTAATTTTGCATTGTTAATGAAATTAGACGATAAATATTAGTGATATAAAACATATTGTACTAACTGCACATACAGGCTACTATCAAATTGTCAGTTTAGAGTTTGAAATGACTAATGAAAATGTACACCAATCGCCTTTGGGCACAGATGATAACATTTTGAATTTGTTTTATTGTTTTATGATCATTTGATGAGCTTGTGTTTCATGTATAATTGTTGCTACATCTGCTTGAGAGTTGACAAAATAAATGAATGTGTTAGTTATTCTAAAATTTGTAATTTTAGGGTGTACTACAGTGTAATTCTAGTAACTATGGTAACATGATAGTAATGGTTGATGCAACAAGGAAGGAAATGGATATTTGGGGTGAGAAAGATTATTTTGTTTAAACAATAACATGAAAAGTTAGTACAGCTGACATGTAAAAATATCTTTTTCCAAGTAGAAAAAATCTTTTTCATATAAAAATCTTTTTCATGCATCATGGAAAAATCTATTTCCGTAAATTCTTCTTTTCTTATGTAATTAGTACAAAATATTAATAAATTAATTCGAAATATTCAATCAATTTTGGACGAATTCATTTTCTTCTTCCATCCAATCAGTTATCTGCATGAAGACCTGCCATGGAATTGATCAATTACCAGACCTATTACCATGATCACCAATAGGCATAACATTTAATCCATTTACTATGTTTTCTATTCATCTTACCAACTGACACAAAGTCTTCAGGGTCTTGTTTTGAAATTCCACATGGAAATTTAACACCAATAATAAAATTGTAATTGAACCAGGACAAGAACATGCCCTCAAAAGTTTTGTGATAAAGATCAGAGGAAAATAAGTCCCATTTTTTGGCATGGTTTGTGATCAAATGAATCAAGTTGCACTTAAGCATGGTAATATTATTTCCGTATCTTCTCATGCCTGAATTAGTTTGGTGAGAAAGTGTGCCAGTGAACAATTTCTTTTACTTGTAAAATTGGTTACAAAATTGTTTCAACATAAACCGTGTATTTATAACAGAATAGAGATAGCATTCATATTCACATTGTTTTCATCAGATTGTTTTCCAATGTTGGAATTCTTGTTGATGGTGCATGCTGATAAACTTGTTTGACATGATTGAGAATATTTGGAGATAGAGGGCTCTGTTTTCTGCCACCAAAGCTGTCAGTCATCATGGTGCCTTAATAGTAGTATGTACATGAAAACAGTTTCTTGCAAATGTGGTGAAAATGTGATGACAAATGCACATATCCACTTTGTTGAATTAAATTGTTCAAAGGGCCTAGCCCTGCAATTTTTCACATTTTTGGGGTGTTCAATTTTATTTCTCTCCAAAACAGTCCACATTTTGGAGAAGTCCCACCAATTTTACCAGCTTTCCCTTTTGATTTCCATTGAATTCCTACAAATTCCAGATGACAAGTATATGGTCATTACCAACTCATGGACCCTAGAATAACTCCTCCCCATGCACATAGGACCCTGGCTAGATAGACAGTGAGTGACCTGATATAAGGTCAAGCTGTAAATTATTTTTCCAGCTCATTAACCATTTCCACACATTCACTGACCTTCACATGAAACTCAAGAATCAGTCCCAGGCCAAGGTCAGTAAAGTCCCAGGCTCACTTTGGATCACTGTGCTTTGGATAATGTGAAATGTCCATGCAACCATAATTTGAAGGCCTGCATCTTGGCCCCGATCTTGGCACTCTATAGGGGGGTCAGATCTTAGATCTTACATGTGTATGAACTTAATTCACATCAAAATGATATTGAATTTGTATTTAGAATAATAGAATTTAGACTATTATTGTTTTTATAGGCCTACATTTGCATATCTTGGGTTGCAATTTTTTGTGCCAAAATAATTTAGATGATATACCAAACATTTAGGAACCATTCACAAACACTTGTTAGGGGGGCCTGATGCAAAAAGGGGGGCTGAAAATGTTTGGCCCTCCTAAGGGGGGCCGGCCCTGAAAAAAATGGGAAAATTGAGTTTATAATATGCTTTTCTATGGGGTTGACCCATAATTTCCATGTCAAAAAGGGGGGCTCTGAAATTTTTGAGACCTGTAAAGGGGGGTCGGAAAAATTTTGCGATGAATTTTTTTTGCATCAGGCCCCCCTAACAAGTGTTTGTGAACGGTCCCTTATGTCTACTTTTGCATGTATCCTGGGTTGCAGTTTTTTTCAAAAATTGTTCAAAAATATAGGTCTGCAAAAATTTGGTACAGTCATTCACTACTCTATCAGCTGTCAAACCTCAGAGGTACAATTAGGATAGAAATGTATGAAAATATCATTATTATGAGTACTGAGAACCCAATTAGGCTACTCACATTTTCACATGTTTGGTGTACTTATTGTGAACTTTTCTCTCCATTCTATCCTTAGTAAATGGGAACTGCTGCCTGTCTAGCTACACAACATGCCCTAGATTTATGATGCTGGGAATTATTATGTTACCTGAATGTTTATTTTTGGAGAAATACCTTTGGAGTAGAAGTTACCTTGGAAGGGCAGTGACCCTTAACTAAGGCCATGAATACTGAGTGTGAAGGGTGTCGATGCTAAGGGTGACCCTGTTTGACTGTGAATGTTTACCTCCTTGTATCATAATAAATAGAGATAGGGCCAATTGACTTCTGATAAGTTATGACCCTTAGTTGTCAGGGCAGACATTTCGCATTGTTATAATTTTAATCAATTTTGTTCAAATTTTGGTATGACCTATAGGTGTTTAAATTAATTATTTAGAAATACTGCAGATATAAGACAAACCTGCATGCCCATGCAGGAGGGTTGCAAGTTACAGACATAGAGGCTTTACATGCTGACAGAGCATAATGTTATCATGAAGCAATGAAGGAAGGAGTCACTGCTTGGCCAGAACTTTATGAAATATATTGGCAGATTTTGACACTTTTGGAGCAAGCTATTTATGATTCTATGTCTATATCGCAGTGGTCTACATCTAGTTATCTTCAAAAGTATTGAAACATCTTTTATACTACATGTAATGCATGCTATCTAGGCAATCAAAATAAAAACATGCTGTACACAATGTCAGAAGTCGGTGAAAAAAAAAAAAAATATTGCAATTAATAATGTCTTCTATAAACAAAATTCACCCCATCAGCAAAATCACCCCTATAAAACAAGAATATCTTGCACCACATTTAGTTTGCCTTCAAAACAAGTGCACCCTTTATATTGAACTCAATACAAATAGTTTGAAAAGAAGATATCGGAAAAACTGTATTTTCCTTGAAAACCAATGTTATTTCTTGTGAAGTTCCCACCTGTCCGTTTGTGAAATTCCACCACCATCCACATGGTTATGTCCAGTGCAAGGGTCAGTAATTTAAAAATATTTTTCAGCAAGTCCTGATCTATTTGAAAATGTATTCAATTAAGCACAAACATACCTTACCATATACAGGGAGATGTTGAATTGGGTTCCTATTTACTTTTTAAAAGACTCTCTTGTTTGTTGCAGTTTGCTTTAAAATAAATGATCTTCCCCTAGGAACTCAACAACAACCCATATTAGAAGAGGGTCACAACTCGCACTACCCCCATCCATAGTCTATGTTAAGCTGGCAAAACTTAGGCCAATTTCTACAGACTTTTAAGAATGCTATAGTTCATCTAGACAATCCTTTCTGGATTGCTTTAGCCTTTTGAGCAGGCCCGTACGCAGGTGGGGTGCGAGGGGTGCGTCGCTCAAGTGTACAAAAAGTCCAAAAATTTCAGAATTTGCGAGCGTAGCTATCAAAAAAAATCAGTTTTTTTACGTGTTTTTCGTCAAAAAATGTCCAAATTTTGGAAAGAATGTCCACTTTTCACAAAATCGCCCCCCCTTGGGAAAAAGGTCCACTTTTTTCAAAATCAGCACCCCAAACAAAATCCTGCGTCGGGCCTGCTTTTGAGTAATAAGAAAGGACTAACTGATTCCAGTCATTGACACCGCTCAGGGTTTTGAAGCTCATGCATTGTATATAGCACTGATTTCAAAAAGTAAATGTGGGGTAAAGGGGAACAGTCCAAGGAGAGTTTAGGCACACACAAGCATTGGGTACAACAACACTCAAACCACAACAATACTGTTTTTGGCCATGCATGCCTTAGCTGGAACATACGTGTTCAATTTCACGTTAACACCATGCTGTTCCAATTTTCATTCTTACAAAACATTCCCTACAAATGACAAATATTTTTTCTAACCCCTAAAAGGTGAAAAAGCATTTTGCATATAGCCATGACGTGGTTTGCTTGGATTGCTTGGCATAATACTAGAGATATCATTTATCACATCAATCATTGTGAGGCACTGGCAAAACATGGTTTGGTGTGCTTATGTTTGCCCAGGTAGAGAAGCAGATTCAGTCTGGTATGTGTGTGTTGGAGGTGCTGAGTGACTCTAAGGAATATGCCTTGTTGGTGCTACTACTTAACTTAACTTTGACTTTGAAAGGTGTAAAATTCCTTCGAAGTATTTATTTTAGTAGTTGAAATGAACAAAAGCATTTTGGCATGTTCAGAAAGCAAACAGTGATTATAATTTAAGAATATTAGCCACAGAAGATTTTTGGGTAAAAATTGCTGGTTTAATCTTAGTATTACTTAGCATTGACCAGTGTTGACAGGGAGTTGGGAGATAATGCTCCTGCAGATAAAAAAATCCCCTTAAAAGGGTGTAGGATATATGGAGATTAAACATACTAACTAATGTAGTTTTGTAGGTAAACATTGTTGCTAGTATTTTTTTAATTGACTAAATTATGTTGTTCTGTAGTACTAGTAGAGCTCTTGTAGGATGTATAGTGCAGAAGACTTGAGTTTTCCACATCACATATTTTTAATGTTTAGTTTGAATTGGGGCAAAAAAAGTGTCAATCATGATAAATTAATACCAGATGATCGCTTACTAATACATTGATTTGTTCTTGGAATTCGATTTTAGTTGCCCCCTCAGACTAAAAAGGTTGGCTATGTGCCTGTTAGTGTTCAGGTACACATTGGGTACACAGTAGCTCACTCTTGATGTGCCAAGACCTACAAAAAAAGTTCCCTTATTCCCTCAATACTATATTAAAACATCCAAGCTAAACCCTGAATTAGATCATCAAAATGTAGGTCTGGTCAGAGACCTAGTTTCTTTAGGGCTCCATTTTTGGTTCAGTCCAATGGGACATCACCTCATAGCCATTATCTTCAAGATTCTGTTGGTTGATTTTTACAAAGAAAAACTAAAGAAAACAATTATGGGGCTCATTAGCAGAAGATTGAAGCCATCAACATTTTATGAAGTTTTAAAGATTTTGACAAACACTGTAGGTACGAAGTGTGAAATATTAATGATATCAATGTGGGTTGTATTAGCAAGGGAAACAACACCCATGCTTCATGGAGTCCAATTGTGTGCATGCCCTCCACAAAAACAAGTTCACTGACCCAGTTGCATTATCAAGAGCTAGCATAGTGCTTGAAGCAGTTTGGGAGTTTAGTGTTGAAAATGTTGTACACTGTGGACTCTTCATGATTACAGCAAAACCTTTTTGTATGTGCTTGTTTTATTAAACTATATATGGCAGGCCCGTATGCAGGGGGTGGGGTGCAGCCGCACCCTCCCAAAAGTGTAAAAAAAGTCCCCCAAAATCCCAATTTGCGAAGGTAACAAGCAAATAAAACCAGGCTTTTATGCTTTTATGGTCAAAAAAGGTCTAAATTTTGGGAAGAAAGTCCATTTTTCACTCAATTGCCCAACTCCTTTGAAAAAAGGTCCACTTTTTCCAAATCTGCACCCCATAAAAGAATCCTGTATACAGGTTTTGTATACAGTTATGCTTACTTGTTTCAATTAGTGTGTTTTTAGTGGCCCCGTTCACTAAAGACTGCCCTTGTCTACAGAAAACAAGGGGCAGTCTTCAGTGAACGGCTCTTTTCAGAGCCATCAAACCTTCAAATTTAGCAGATAGGTGAGATCTGCTTGTTCTCTGTTGACAAGGGGCAGTCTTCAGCGAACGGCTCTTTTCAGAGCCATCAGTAGGCAAGGGGCGGCCTACATATCTCATTCTTATAGGTACTCTTGATGAAAGCTTGACAGTTCTAAACTTGTCCAACGGCAAACCTGCTAAAGATCCACATGAATTCCTGTCATACAAGCCTATCCCACATCTTACTTGTTTCACACCTGCATCCCCCTATTTATTCAAAAAGATGAAGGCTTTGGTTTAATTTGGAATTGTCAATATAACTCAGTACAACCAAATGGGAAATGTTGATGAGAGATTGAGCCCCCCCCCCCCCCCCTTCATCTGCTTTTTGACAAAGCTAAGGGAAAGAAAAGAAGGGAGAAAGAAAGATGATGAATAGAAAAGTTGTTTGCTTTGGTCCGGTTAACAAACATGGACCCCTCAGATGCAAAGGACAAGCTCAAAGATAACAAGCCATATGAAGGTTGCGCTAAATACTAGTGATCAGTATTTTCACTGAAATCACTAAAGAATAACATTGATTGAACGGGAAGAAATATACTGAAAAGTGAGCTTTGTACTTGTAGTTTTTGTTGCAGTTTATTCCCCAGGTTAAAAGAACTTTGACTGATTCCACTGTTAATGTAAAATTTGAATATCTTATCAAAAAGCTGAAAAATATTAAAACAAGCCAATTACATGTGAACAGCATCCCTTTAACTATGTACAACTTTGCATTCATATTATTTTGCCTGTGTAACAATTTTCCTTGGGAAGACAGTTATCAATTCAGAGATACCTATAAGATAAGAGCAGTAGTTTCTTTATTAATTTTCATCACAAACTTTCACCATTTTGCTTCAAGTTGCTTTTTACAGCCATGTTTATAATGCTACATTTCCACTAGCCGTATAGCCCTAGAGTTATCATCATAGTTTTTTGGTGGCATAATTTATTGAAATAGTAAACTATTTTCCTTGAGATCAGTTTCACCAAATTCAGATTTGCAAATGATAGAAGGAATTGCTGCTTTTGTTTATTTTGTTTATTAATTTAAATAATAGCTTCAAGTTGCTTTTACAGTCCTGTTTGTGAATTTGTTAAGGTTAATAGCATACTGTAACCAAGTCCTACGGTGATCAGCCAAGTTACTGATTTTATTGAAATCTTCAATATTTTCCTTGGGATATGTTTCATGAAATAGGTTTGTAGTCTATAAACCTTCCACAATAGCTTCCAGCCACTTTTCATCATGTATATATAGTTAGATTTACAAACTATATCTTTAATGCATTAAGAACGAACCAACTTGCCCTCATGTAATTAAATTTTTCTCCTTCTTGTTTCAAACCCCGTATAGGCAGCTAGGATAGTACACCAAAAGTTTCTAAAGGGAATAAAATAAAACAAAACATAACAATTATAAAATAAAACTACATTCTGGCAATACAGGTTTTCAATTTCTGACAAGCTGTGTGGCAAAACTGTTTGAAGATGGCTAAAAAGTCTAGAGCGAGTTAAACCGCCCAAAGCGATGAAATCAAACCTGTGGTTTACTAAGTGTGGGTGTGATTTGTTCTGTGGAAATCAGGTGTATTGTTACAAATGCTGGGTTATGATGAGGATAGTGTTGAATAAATGATCCAAACATGGTCCAGCTTATGCTAAGGTTTGTTTGATTTGTTTGTTTAAATGGTTGCTCCTGATGGGACCATGCTCAAAGGTGCTACCATTCTAACATTTTTAAGCTTTTAGAAATTAAAAAGAACACTTTATTTACTTAATAGTTACCTTACAGAGCTTTTGGTGAGCAGTAATGCAGCAAAGTCCCCAAAAAGGCAAATGAATGTCAAAACAGGAGAGTCCAATAGCAGTTTACATTGCACAAGACTTTTTACAGTAAGTTAGATATAAATAAGTGATGACACAAAAGCACAGCTTGTAAGTCAATCAAACTCCCCTATTTCAGTTCCTTCTTGCAAGGATTCTTCTTTTTATTTAAGCTTTTTTCATTTTTTCCTAAATATGATACATTTCACAACATGTTTCTACTGAGCATGCTATTGCGGGTGAATGCCCAGGTTAATGCGATGCTTTTAAAACATTGCAACATTGTGCGATGAAATTATTAAAATGTACATTTTAATTTCATTGTGTAATGATGCGATGTTTTAAGGTGGCCCTATCGACTAATGCAAAAATTTAGATTCTCTTTCAATTTAAATATGTTAAAGCTCTTACCTTGGAGATTACAAAACTGAAAATTTTGTTTCAATCGGACATTCGGTTCTTGAGATATGGCCTGTCAAAATGGCGTGAAACCAACAAATTGGCAACAACTTTCTTTTTATTTTCTATATTTTTGACAAGTCCAGTTGCCAGGTAATTTTCTAATTATATATGCATGAATTATGCAAAGTAAAGTTTTCAGATACAATTAAAGAGCTATGGTACTGAGGCTTGGTACATGGGTAGTACACACAGGTGCTACAAAATTACAGGTTGCGTTTGGCAAATTTCAATTTGCATAATTAATTAGGGCCACTAATTAGAAAAGTTGATTAGGGCCCTAATTAATTATGCAAATGGAAATTTGCCAAACGCGACCGTAGGTTTGTTGCATTTCATGTGTACTATCCATGTACCAAGTTTCAGTGCCATACCTCTTCTAATTGTATCCGAAAACTTTACTTTGCATAATTCATGCATATATAATTAGAAAATTACCTGGCAACACTGCATGCCGAAAATAAAGAAAATAAAAAGAAAGTTATTGCCAATTTGTTGGTTTCATATTTTGACAGGCCATATCTCGAGAACCGAATGTCCGATTAAAATAAAATTGTCAATTTTGCAATCAAGAGAGCGCGGACTTTCACATATTTAAATTAGAAAAAAATCTATATCCGATAGTGCCACCTTAAAAGCATGCAGGGTCTACATCTCCTTTTATGGTCATCAGACCTTGATTTTCCAGCAGCCAATCACAAGCGTGCACGGCTGCAATATCACATAGCGCCATGCTATAAAGTTGAACAAAATCCAACTCCATCACAGACCGAAATTTCCCCCGCGTGATGAGAATTTCCACCGCCGAGCTCTTAAAAACCTGACAGATTTATTTATTCAGTTTATTTTAGGATGTAATTGACAAATAAATACTTAGTCAACATTACCTGCCTTAAAAAGGTTAAATTTACCAAGATAGCATCCACTGACAGAAGCCAATTTAATTTTAATGATATCTCTGATACAGCCAATTAATGCTATCTCCCAAAGCACTGCATCCAGTGGACACCGTCCTAGTTCTGTGAGCTAGGCTTTAGATTGACTGCATATCAGAGTAGCCTTAGGTTCTCACTGCAGACATATAGATGTTCCTCCTTTTGCAATGCCACCTGAGATCCTTTCCATGGGATTTGTGCACTTTTCTTATCCTATCCAATATGTACTTAAGTCTTGAGGGATGAACAAAATGAAATACTGGATCTTCTCAATTAAATCTTAAAAGAATAAATAAAACTAACAAAATAAATAGATAAGCAAAAACACTATTTCACACAGAACAAAGTATGATCTGAATTATATAATAGAGCAGGCCGGCCCGTAACCAGGGGGCTAGGGCAGATGCCCCCCCCCATCACAAAATGCCCCAAAAGTCCCCCTTTTTGACCCATAAAGTCCCATTTGCGAGCGGAAAAATTGGGATTTTTTATTCTATTTTGGTCAAAAAAGATCCAAATTTTGGAAAAAAGACACTTTTCAAAATCTGCCTCCCCCAATCCAAAAAGGTTCAAATTTTGAAAAAAAGGTCCACTTTTTCAAAATCAGCCCCCCCCAATAAATCCTGGTTACAGGCCTGTAATAGAGTAATTGTTGCATAAAACCCATTACACAATTTTCAATGTACATTGCGCTTGCATTTGCAAAACTTATGTAATGTTGAAAATGCTTATGCTTGTGCATTTTAGCTGAAAAGCCTGGTAAATGCCCAAAGTGGACCATCAGTTTTATTTTGATTATTTTCTGCAATAACAATATTTTGCATGTTTTAATCTTTATTTTGTAAGTTTTTTATCTGAAGGCATTTAATATGAATATAATATTATGTGAACAATTTCTTTTATATAAAACAGCTGAAAATTATTTTGAAATTGTCCAATAAAAAGACTACATAATAAGTGAATTAGGATGGTATCCCAGCTGTGCTCCTGGGTTTGTCTTCTTCACAGAAAATTTGATCAATGCCAGCTGAAGTTGCTGGTCACGTGGGTTTCATATGCTGAATACAAATTGATTGTAGAACTAGAATATCCAACTAGAGATAGACCTTTGTAATTCAAAGAGGAGTAATATTTCATACATTTTGACATTACTTTGAGGATGTTTCACTGCAGGGCCGTAGCAAGATTGAAAAATGTGGGGCGGCCAAATTACAAATATATGCCCAAATCGAAAATTAATAGATATAAAAGAAAAACATAACAAATTTCTCAAAATGTTGGGTGGCCATGGCATCCTCGGTCGCCCCGCTTGCTACGGCCCTGTTTCAATGTGCCTTGATATGCACCTTCAAGCACTGGGGGGGGGACTCAATAGAAATGACCATGGGTGTATGCTGCAAAATGTACCTCATTTTCAGGCCCTGGAATAACAAAGGCCTCCTTTTGTATACAATTTTGGTATAAGAATTGGCTTTTTTTTTTTTCAAATTTGTTGAACAAATGACCTCAATTACACTTCTTTTTTTTAAATTGAATCACATTGATACGCAAACCTGAGTACGGGTCGGTTCATAGTGTATATTCAAGGCGAATATTCGACGAATACTTTTAATGACGTCAAAATATATGCGACAACGAATACACGCCGAGTTGAATCGGATTAAATATCGCGCAACTGATAGCGAGATACTATTGATTTATATGAAAGGCTCGAGGTGACCTGAAGATCGTTCGACGAACGATGATTTCAAAAATCCCCAATGAAAATCAAGGGATCTGGAATGAGCGTTTTGAGCGTTTCGACAGTATTTTTGTGGGACATGAGAGCACATCAAACATATCGAATTACATTATGAATACGAAGAATGTCTTTCTGATATCAAATAATTTTCATTTTTTGAAATTCACGATATAATACAAACTTTATGACAAATTATTAAAATTTGATATTTTTCACATATTATTGATATAACAGTCCTCGAAGTAAATATTATAAATCTAATGATATTTTCTTAAAGTGTATGTAGCTGGGAGGAAAAGTCGACGATCAATTGAAAATTTTGCCCTTTCATATTGAAGATATGGATTTTTTCCCCAAAAAACCTATTTTTTTGGTGTTTTGGGGAAAAAAAATCCATATCTTCAATACTGAAAAGGTCAAAATGTGTCAATTGATTGTCGGCTTTTCATCCCACCTACATACACTATAAGTATAATGCTTGGACCTATTTTCTCAATAATTATAAAAATGCGACATTTTTGGTGACTCAAATTTATGTAGGCTTTCCACTTTTATTTAAGCTATAATTCGCCACTCTTTCTGATTAATAAGTCCAGCCCAGCCCAAAATACCTCAAATAGTTTCTGTATTTTACCGAACTCATTAGGGTTACACAAATGGCGCATTCATTTAGTGGTGTGCCCCTTATTAGTGCTTGGTACAAGCGTACCCATTTTTATACGATATGAAAGTAAAGGAAAATGCCTGGCAGGCAATAGCATTCCAATGCTGTAGTGATGGTAAGTAATGTTTTATGCAAATAATATGATATTTAGGCTTACAAACATAACCTAAAGAATGTTTCCATATTTTAAATCGACTGATGCAGAAAAAAAGTCCAAATTCAGATTTATGCCTCCACCCCGGTTTTACATAAATAATGTTTGGCCCCAGCTCTAGGTCCCCATATCATGGCCATATGCATCTGCCCCTGGCAGACGATGTGTGAGGGTCTGGGGTGGTAAATCATTGGTTATTGATATAAAAATGTGTTTGCCATGGAGGTTCAACCATTTTTGTCATCTTTTCCGCACTAGCGAATTCTTGACGCTTTTGGCCCCAATAAACGAAGTTATTTTAGGAATAAAGATGTAGGCCTAATGCGTTGTTATCAGTCAAATTCATTATTATAATTAATAATTAAGAGGGCAAAATAAGTAATATGTAGGAATGGATATATAGCGCTTTGCAATGAATATCTTCATAAACTATGCAGAACAACCAAAACCACGAGCGTTGGTATCCTATCATTGCGTGTTCTTTTAAAATAAATTCTTGTTTATTTCTATAATTTGTGAATCAGGCATTAAAACACACTTAGGCCCTAGCAATGTAGGCCTACACAAGTTCGAACGAGACTTTTTATCTTTTGACGCGTATTTCGGTCAAATGCCATAATTGATTGCTCAATGAATCATGAAATGAGAGCAGTACTACTTTGATGATACCGATCTCAAGTGGATATCAGCCAATGAAAAAAGTATTCACCGGAAATATATTTGTGGGAGTTGAATTTTGTTGAACTCGACAGATATATATTTGGTGGGTCACCGTGGGTGGTCTCATATATAACACTTGTGAGGGCTGTCATATTAGTCGTCGCTTCAATCATATCTTATGATATTTATTTATTTATTTATTTATTTATTTATTTATTTATTTATTTATATTTATTTATTTATTTATGAATTTATTGACTTATTTATTGACTTATTTATTTATTTTTTTTTTTTTTTCTTATTTATCTATTGACTCATTCATTTCTTGATTTGCTTTGCTGTTGAAACCTACAAGAAGGTATGGGTCAACCTCCGCGCCTGTTACAGGCAGGTCGTAAATGCCCCAAAAAGCAAATCTTTTTGACTCCTATTCAGGTCAGGGGCGTAACCAGATCTGAACCTCCGGGGGGGGGGCAAGATTGAAAAATTTCCCAATTTCTGATCAAAAGAGGTGGAGTCGGTGGGGTCTTCTCCTTGAGTCCCTTCCCTGTTCTCTTCTCCTTCCCCTTTTCTTCCCTCTTTTTCTTTTCTTCTTTCCCCATTCTCTTCCCTCTTTCTTTCCCTTTTTCTCTTCTCCTTCCCTTTTTCTCTTCTTTCCCTTTCTCTTCCCTCTTTTTTCTTCCCTCTTTTTCTCCTTTCCCTTTCCCAATTTTTTACTCTCCTTCCAGGTTTTTTTTGTTCGGGGCAGCTTGCATCCCGGCCCCCACTGGTTACGCCACTGCTCCTATTTAGACCCATTTATACAGACATTAAATCATGACAATAGTTCAATGGAGTTTACCTATTATGATTTTATTAACTTCGTTAAAGAAATTCTCTAAATTTTGCTTACCTTGGTCAACGGGCAATACTTGTTAACAGTCGAGCAACGCTGTAAATTGGAGAAATATATCTTTCTCCGGTTCATAGTTTTATATTCGAAGCCGCATATATTTTGATGCCCAAAACGTATTCGAAGCCGAATATTCGGCTTCGAATATTCACTTTGAACCAGCCTTACCTCTTCTGGGTGCAAGTGTAATGCAAAATCATGCATAAGAAGGTATTTTATTTAGGATTATCAAGTTGCACCCTTCAAGCCCCTGATTATGTTTAAATCATGTTAAAATTAAGAAATTCTCCATCTAATGATATCCATCTAATTTTACAATCAACATATTTTGGTACAATAGTGCAGTATTTAAGCTCAAAAGGAGACCCTCTGGCTGATAATTTGCTAATAACCAAGGACAATTAGGCTTATATACCACTTGACACAATAACATTACTTGATAAATTGATCCCCAAAACTCAAAGTGTTATCTCAAAAAATTTAATGGCTCTTCTTTCCTGTTGCTTTCTTTTCTTTAAAGCTTAATTACTTGCCGGCTGATATCACATAACAAATAGAGCTATTCTGACCAGACCACAGACATAAGATGCTCCCATATCATTCATTGGTTAATGTGTTAATGACAATTCTAACAAGAAATTCTATGGCCAAAGCCGATATGCCTTTTGCAGCCTAATGATCTCCCAAAGTGATTTTGCAAATTCACTGAATGGTATAAGGAAGTCAGTCGGCTTAACTCAAAGGAAATTCTAAGTGATTGTAATGAGGCCATTGATTAAACCACCAATTGGTTTTCAGACACAATAACTCATATGTAAATAGTACAAGTTTGCACTGGTTGGCTCCAATTAGGCAGCCTGTCGGTGTGCGAAAGGTCCAGAGGCCATCGTCATCGGTTAATTGGGCTGGCTCTACCAACATCGGAATCACAGTCGTAGGTAGATAGAGTATTACATGATCATCCCCGGTTGCACAAATAGCTGCAGTATTGATCGCCGCTAGCACCGTCATTGGGAACATGTGATAAATGAGACTTAGAGAATAACAAGGCGACAGGAAATTATTTAGCTTACTTTGGAACTAAAGACTCTGGCTACACTTTGCCGTTCAGTCGGAACTTATGTTACCAACCGAGCAGACCATTTTGTTTTATTTTCTCTCATAGCAGCAAAAGTTTAATTGGTGGGAAAAACAGTAGCGACAAAACCTAATTTCTTATCAAAATAAAGGTAGCTGGATATGGAAGAGGAGGCCATGAATGCCACTGGGCAAACTCTCAAATAGTCGGTTGAGGAAAGGATTTCATCCTTCATCCGTAACATAGGAAACTGTAACTTGCCTGAGCCAAGTATCTCGTGTTACCTAAAAGATCAATTCTCTGTTGCAAGCTGAAGGTACAAGAACCAGATAGATGATGCACCACATCACTTTTGTAAATCCAATATTTGCTGAGTTAACATAAGCCAAAACATGAGGAACTATTAAAGCGCATATCTTGTGCAAAACTATCATTTCCATATCTTGAAGTAGCCAAAGTAGCTTCACAGTAGGTGAACAGTAAAGTATGTCAAATTTTGCCCCCTCCTTGTATCAGACTATTGTATAGGGGTGAAATATAGTTCAAAATACAAAAACAATAACAAGCCCGAGGTATGAAACTGGGAGGTGCGTTTTGGTTGATGTCAAGAAAATACGAAAAACTAGCTCAAAGTTGTTAGTTTGTGTATCTATCTAACTAGGAGAATTGGGTGGCCTAAATAATGCTTAGTAGCAGACCTGGAGGAATGGGGTACAAAAAACAAAAAGTAGACCAATTAATGCAGCCATACCTGTCATCATGTGCAGCACCAGTATCAAACATTGCAATGAGTTTATGCTCATGTGGCTATTGTTGCATTTCTTAAAACCTGTAATCCAGTTAAAAGTTTTTCAAATGATTTGGAAATTCTTTAGTAAATGTGAAAAATATGAGCTCTTCACATGTTCCCCCAACAGAACTCTTGCCCCCCTGCCCCCGATAAAAAGCCGAAATTACGAAAGTATCCACTTTTTTGCTGTAATTTTGGATCCCCCCAAAAAATTCACTTTTCCCCACCTAAAAAATTCCTGGCACCGCCACTGTGTTTAACGCTCACCTTACAACAAAAAGGTGACAAAATGATGAATTATTTCCAGTATAATTAAGGTAAGGCCTATCACAATATTCTGAACTATAGCAGTTATTCTTTATTAAAATGCAATCTAAACATTTGATTTTTCTGAGAAATGTGATGTTATTTGAACTGTACATCCTCACTTAGCTTTGCTAAGGGGAAAATATTGCTGCGATTAGTTACCTATTGTAGATGATGTATTAAAGCTCGGGGGCCTATGTTCAATCAATGTAAGTCAAAATATGGATCAAAGCTGGTCATTCCCTTCTATTTATTAACAAAATTGTGGCATTAAATGACAACTTTATATTAAAAGCATAGCTTAGCAGCACAAAACATGTCACTCATTTGAAGCGTTTACTTTAAAAATGCCAGACTCATAATATTGTTCTGAATTAATTGCTTAGGCTTCAAGTTCCTGTTGTTTTCTCTCTGCATGCACCATCTATCAGGAACATGTTGACGTCAGCCAACTATATCTTGCAGGCACTAAATGCGATTCATTTATGATCCATGTAATTTGCCAATGTTTCTTAATTTTGACATAAATTTAGAGTTCTAATTCTGATTGTCAAATGATGACACTGTTTACACATGGTGTCAATGAAAAGCCAATTAGCTGAGGTATTTGTTTAGATGTTTTGGACGTCTTTCCTCAAAGAATTGTACCTTCATACTCTCTCTCAAAAGGCTTTATCTGTGTCATTCAGTGTGTATATGACACTTATCAACTTAATATCCTATTATAAATTTGGGCATAATAATGTGACATGATCAAGGGGAATGTCGCTAATATTGATTTTGAGATATTAGCAAAGAAAGTGTTAAAATTCTTTTGTTTTATGTTGTTTTCAGCGATTGATAAATTGACATAACTTCGCAAAGAAAAGTTGTATCAACATGAGGTTTTCAGTTTCTGAAAGCTCTAAATGTCTTTTTTAGAAACATGTGTAAAGCTAATTTTTGACCAGGATCGATATGAGACTCATTCCCCTTGATCATGTCACATATGAAAAAGGAAATTTTTTTGCATAATATGATTTGAAGCTTTAAAATGTGATAAAGAAATCAAAGTACATTATTTCAGATTTACAACCATTTTTGTGATGTGTGTACAGAATATGAAATTTGCATTTTATACCAGAACCTTATAGATAATGCACTGGTGAATTGCCAACAAGAAGAAAAATCCTAAGAAATGGCGATGGCGTGTATACAAAAATTGTGTCAATACCTGATCTAGTCTTCATGATTAATGTTTGTAGAGGGATCATTATTGCGTTGATCCGATGATCCACAGATTTATGAAATGTGTCAAACAGCGTAACACAAACAATACAAGACAAATAACATAAACATCATATTATGTAAAACAGCGTAAGACAAACAATACAAGACAAATAACATAAACATCATATTTTGTACAAATTTTGCAGAAGGCTTTGGGTTTGTCAGATTATATTTGCTATGAGAAAAGTTGCAAAAGTGTCTTGCCTTATGGTATTATTTACATTGGTGTAGATTTTTCTTTGAGATGGGGGATGGAGGTTGCTGTAAAATCTGTGAAGCAGAGTGAAAGATCGTTCATTCCAGAATAACTTCTCTGAAAGAAATTTAACATTTTGAAGCTAAAATAGTCCAATTTGATGTTAAACTTGAACAAATGTATACAAAGCATATCGTTATATTTATGAGGTTTATTTTGGTCTATGATAACGTACACATTTGTGTAACTTTAGGGATGACTTGACCACCCCCCTTCATTATATAATGGGGGTATTGTGCCCATCTGTGCCCGATCTGCCTATACAAATTATACATACAAAATTATCCTTTGATGCCAAGAAGATATTTTTAATATATGCAGATTATGCACCAGTCAAGAAAAGCCTCATTGCTCATGCTAGTATCAAGAGATGACTAGTGACCCATTTCACATTAGGCCAGTATTTTGGCACACAGGAAACAAAAAATCTCATTTAGAAATTTAGAATACATGATTAGGATGTTTTATTACTTAATTTATTATGAATGTTTTGAGTCATTCGGCAGTAGTAGAGTATCAAAATTACAACAAAAAATGGATCAAAAAAATTATCTGTAAATATTGGAAACCATTGTCATGGTTCTTCATCAGATATTTGATTGATGGTTTACATGGTTTAGGAATGTGATCAGTGACGGTGTCACAGGGGAGAGGGCAAATTTCCCCAGTCAGAGATCTTGCCCCCCCCCCCCTAGAAACCAACAAAATAATTTTCCATGTTCTTAATCCGCTTGCCCCCCCATGCCCCAACCCCGGAACATATTTCTGGTGCCACACACCGGGCCACATAGCCTCTAAATCCAAACCATCATTATGATTACACCATATTTTAAGATATTCTTTATGACTAAAGACTAAAATCTGGCTGCCCTTATGACCCTAAAATGCAGTGAAATGTATTTGATTTGAATTATCCAATTTAGCCTGCAAAATTCGACTTCACCTGAGGTTTTTAGGTCACAGAGTGATTATTTTATATGAAATTGATTAGATCAGAAAAGTTGTGATTAAATTGACAAATGAAATGTACCCACAATCAAATTAATTTGACATTTATAAAACAATTAACCTTGTCCCTGTCCATATAATCATATCAAAGTTCAAGACATTTGTGGCCTTCTTCTTCATGGTTTCACACCTCACCTGGAATGACACAATTATGTTTTACCACAGAGACCCTAGCATCATCATCTTTTGGCTGTGGAGCAGGTGACCACTATTTTTCTCCAAGCACAGCGATCTTTGGCAAGTGCGGCTATAGTATATGCTCTGCTTGAATCATACTTTCATCGTACCGTAGCACACGTTTGTTGTAGGTTAAACAGTGGGGGTGTCAGGAATTGGGTTTTTTGTTTTTTTGGTGGGGAAAGGGAATGGGGGGGGCAAAATCAATCAATTTTGCACAAAATTGTGTCAAAAGTGAACATCTTCATACCTTTGGGATTTTAGGGAGGGGGTGGGGGGCAACTGGGGGACGAAACATATCCCCCCTAGTGCCGCCACTGAGGTTAAATAAGAGGTGCATGGGCATCCAGATCTCTTTTTGCCATGGGGACTATGGTTTCCTAGAGTGTGTGGTTTCCAGTAGTTTCTCTCCCTATGGATAATACACACAGTCTGACTCAGTCTGTAACAACACAGACTAGGCTTGTTTGTACTCATTTGAAGATAATTTACTGCAGAATTTAATATTTTTTGCAATTTTGTTTATTTTTACAGCAAGCGCACTTGACATCCATGGGATCCTTGCATCTTTAAGTTGACCATGGATCCTTCATGGTTGCCCCTGAGATCTATTTATTGTTATATTAAATTAAGAGGAAAATGTTGTGATGGCCTTCTTGAAAGAGGAGGCTGAGAACTCTCAGCAATCATCCAATCAGGTTGCCTTAATAGCATTGAAATACAAAGAGTCAGTTTTTCTTTTCCTATCCTTTGGATTTCTTTCTCTTTTTTAAGTGTGGATTTTTTTTTTATCTTAAAGATACAATAAGAGGCCTTGACATACCACCTTGAAATGCTTGAATTGTCTTCAGAAATTCCCACATTTGCACAGGAATGATGCTGATTTAATTATGGAAATACTGAAAGAGGCTTAGCAATGACATGATAATCACTTGAAATGTCATTTCCTAATTTAAGCTGAAAATTTTGATATGCTTATTGTAAAAATTGTTCACTTTTATTATCATGTTAATTCCATCAATTTTGGCCTTCAGATTTTGAATGAAAGAACTCATCTATGACTGATTGCAATAATAGGCAGAGATACTAAAGAAATGTAATCCAGACAGGAGTCAAAATGTGAATGAAATATTGAATATGATTCATAGTAATTACTGGCATGAATGGGCTTTCCCTGTAATTGACAATGAACAATATTATTGTTACACCCATTCTTTGAATCCATTCAGTATTGTGTATGTTCATATTTGTTTTGCTTGCTATGTAAAAAAAGTAATAAAGGTCTCATGTTTAAAATTACATTTTTTTAATCAACTAATTTTTTAATGGGGATAGGTCTGGTGAGTAGTCTCATGTAATTTAAGACAAGATTGAAGGCAAATTATTGAAGCTTATTGAATCTGGACATATGATTACATGTCATTGTATACACTATACAATTTAATTGATTCTTAATGGTTATTATGGGAAACTTAATCTCCTCTTCTTCTAACAGAAGTGATGAAATTTAATAACTTTATAGGTTGTTCTGAAAGGTTTTTGATTTTAGCATTCTTATGATATTACCTTCCAATATCACATTCAAATTTTGATGGACACTTATAGTACTTACCACGCTTACAAATCATTGGAAACGTTTGGAAAATTGAGTGAAAATGTGATTTTAAATCCTATCTACCAATTTAACCAAATCTGTAGTAGACAGAGGTAAAATGGTGATGTATTCTATCATCTGGATATCAAATTGCATACATTGTACTTTGGTAGTGTGAAATCATCGTCATTTATTCTGTATATTCTAGGTTAACATTGTTAGTATGCATGCCCCTGCAGTAAGCTTATATTCCCCTGGCACCGAGGACCCACAGTATCCTGAATTGATCCAAGAGTTGCATCCATTCTCTTAGTGTCAAAATGATTGACTGGTCTTTCCTCTATGCTTCATGAAATTCAATATGCTTCTGGACATAAGGTAATGACAGGTTGACATCTCTGATTTTGCTTCTCTTGAGTCACAAAGGTCCAAGCGGCGCAGGAGCGAGCTTGAATGGCCTACGTCCTGACTGCATAATCATGTAATTTACCCTTAAAAATTGATTTGTGAGTCCATTCTTGCCTGAAAAGTGAAATGTTTGACCGTGTTCTGTCTTCCATACTTAATTAAATTCCTGTGCTTCTGGACAAACAGTTGGCGATGATTTTGCATCAGGGGACCGACCAAGCTGGTGGGCTTTATAGTCCGGTACTGTTTTCCCTTTTAAAAAAATTGATCTCTGTTCTGAAATGATTGACCGTATTCTGTCTACCGTTTAATTACAGAATTCATTTTGCTCCTGGTCATAGGATGTTGATGATTTAGAATTGCCAGGGTTTCGCTCCTCTTAATGTTTACATTATCTGCCAACTGTAGCACTGGGACCTGCCTACTGACATTGGTCCGCCAAACATGTGCATTGTAAAACATTGCTCCACATAATTAAATCAATATGTCTCAAGACACAGAGAGCATGACATGTATTAAATCAATAAATGCTAACGATGATTTAATAAATGGATCATCAAAAATTAACTCAAGCATGGACATCATGAAAACGTTACAAAGTGTTGCTCGACACAATGGTTGGGACCCGGCGGGTCCGTGTGTCAGACTTGTTCGCTATTGTTTGCTTCGCACATTAAGAGTGAACAAGACTTGATTGAAAGGGTGAATCACGTCTTGTGGAGATTCCACAATAGATGCAGCCAGTATTCATCCCTTCCTTGTCAATCAATCATCTCCCCCTTCCCATATGGCCACTCTTTTATCCAATTTAACTCAATGTAACATCATTGAACTGTACATCGGTGTTCACTGCCAGCCAGCCATCAAGTTACTCGGAAAAAGTGCATTTTATGCAAAATAAAGCGCTGTTCTCTTGTTTTGATGATGAATCGCATCAAAGAGACGTCTCTTTAACGAGCTACTTCTCCACGTCTGGAATAAACTGCTCCATTTATTTTTCACTGATTTATAAATGGACTAGCAGACTATTGGGGATACTGGAATAATTTCATCAACTAAGCCGACTCTATGCATATTTAGTTAATGCCAGCTTCACTGATCTAGCCTGACACAACGTTATTATAGAAAACACTCTAAAAACAACTAGTTGTTATTCATTTCCTTGACTTGTACGTCTTTGTATTTGACTTGTCCAGAACAAATAAGGATTTGATGTAATACCTTAGACCTAGATAGATATAGGTTTCTCCGATGCAAGTCATTGTATAGCAAAGGTTGTCTCTAGAACCATGTGGCGGAGACTAGGCGTGTTGGTACTCATTTGAATGCATTTTATATGGTGATTTACACTTTGGTCGTAATTATGAAATTATATGAAATGGTGGCATAAAAATTTTTTTGGATTGGATAACATTAGTGTATAATAATATTGTACATCCGTGTAGTGTTGAAAGGTTAAAGGCAATCAAGCAAGAACAGACATACAAGTTTATTTCAAACATCTGTAGAATTATTATCTTTTTTTCATTTCAGTTTTGGCTGTAATTTGAAATGATGTGTTATGAAAATGTGTGAACAGTTAGTGTTATAGATGTGAAATCTACCATGCTGCAATTATTTCAAGAATGCTTCGCTGGTGAATGGGTATTTGAAAAAGAACTTCTACAGAACATGGTAGAAGCAGATACACTTCAAGTAGCATGATAGTCTGCAAATGGTCTTTTTTGTCTGCAAAAAATAGCAAAATTGGGCCAAAATGTCAAATATTTTGATAAATATACCCCAAATCATGAACTTTCTGCAACATTTGTTTAAAAATAGGATTCAAAAATCAATTGCAGAAGATATAAAGGTATACTTTTGGCCAGAATGAAGATTTGGAAAATCTGCACTCCTTGAAACAATTCTGGCTATGCATTATGTACATGGAGATTTCTTTAGAAAATGTGTTTTCAATCCAGGTATTTCTCTGTAACTATATACCGGGTATGTGATCATTACTGAAATATAAAAAACTATGTGATCATATTTATCAATTGATCAGAAACCACATCAAGCCTGCCAGAATATCTCCTAACAGACCAATTTATATTTTTGGTCATGGACATTTTTCAGAGAATGGTTAAATGCCAAGGGATTACAAGGTCTTTGGTATATAACCCTTCACTTTACATTGTCTTGAAGTAAACTCAAGTAGTTTTTGCTTTGCCAAATATTTGGAAGTGAAATATTATTTAACACAATATTTATGTTAAGGGAAATATTATTTAAAACAATATTTCGGTTGAATCCATTCTTTTCATTCATATTGACTGTGTATAAAACACAATTTATATTCCGCTTTAGTATGTGTTTGTATAACAAAAGAAATATTCCAGGGTAGAGCATTTTCAATTACTGATAAATCCATTTTGATGTGCGGATATCTATTTCTTGCATAAAGATTCAACAAATTTCATTCTTCTCGCTGTCAAGATCAAGAAATCAACAACATTACATGATGTGATATAGGGAAAATGATTTCAAAGCGGCAATGTGATGACAAGAATAAAAGGAAGTTGACAGAGATCCCGCTTGTATGTCTTTGGGCTATCAAGATGTCGCAAATTAATCCGGATTGGTTCAAATCAATATAGGTTTGGGATTTTAGTGTTGGATTATCCACTACTTGTAAGCAAATTAGAGGGATTGCTATCTTCAGAGCATCAGAGAGGTTGCTATCCTCAGTAGATAACAGCATCAGAGAGGTTGCTATTTTAAGTAGATAGCAGCATCAGAGAGGTTGCTATCTTCAGTAGATAGCAGCATCAGAGAGGTTGCTATTTTCAGTAAATACCAGCATCAGAGAGGTTGCTATTTTCAGTAAATACCAGCATCAGAGCGGTTGCTATCTTCAGTAGATAGCAGCATCAGAGTGGTTGCTATCTTCAGTATAGATATCAGCATCAGAGAGGTTGCTATCTTCAGTAGATAGTAGCATCAGAGAGGTTGCTATTTTCAGTAAATACCAGCATCAGAGCGGTTGCTATCTTCAGTAAATACCAGCATCAGAGCTGTTACTATCTTCAGTAGATAGCAGCATCAGATAGGTTGCTATTTTCAGTAGATAGCAGCATCAGAGAGGTTGCTATCTTCAGTAGATAGCAGCATCAGAGAGGTTGCTATCTTCAGTAGATAGCAGCATCAGAGAGGTTGCTATCTTCAGTAGATAGCAGCATCAGAGAGGTTGCTATTTTCAGTAGATAGCAGCATCAGAGAGGTTGCTATCTTCAGTAGATAACAGCATCAGAGAGGTTGCTATCTTCAGTAGATATCAGCATCAGAGAGGTTGCTATTTTCAGTAAATACCAGCATCAGAGAGGTTGCTATCTTCAGTAGATAGCAGCATCAGAGAGGTTTCTATCTTCAGTAGATAACAGCATCAGAGAGGTTGCTATCTGCAATAGATAGCAGCATCAGAGAGGTTGCTATCTTATTACGAGCATGTTAAGAGCCCAGTTTGCTTTGTACACATACCTATACTGCACCTGGTTTATCCAGATTGTATTTAACTTGGAGTCTTGTGTGAATACACCCTTTGATGCATACATACCTAGCTGATGTTCCCGATGGGAAAATGTATGGTGGATGACCTTCATGCAAAAGATTTCATAACATCGGTAAAGATCTCATAACAACTCCGAAATGATTGCGACGAAACAAACCAGAACGGTAAATAAGCGAAATGTATCCATGTATACGCGGATTGTCATTTGGAGTTTGTCCGATTTGAAATGTTGTTTTACAATTGTGTTTGACAGATTTGACATCACCGGATGAAAATTGTTTTCACAAGAATGAAGGACATCTGAATGATACAGTAAGGTAAGATGGTGCATTGATCAGTTTACTATTTATTTCACCTGGTTGATAAATTGACCAATATCAAGTCTTTCAAGTTTGATTACTCTATATAACAGGTTATTTTTGAGGGGGTTATTTTTTCATAATTTTAACTACTGTTCTGAAGAGATTTTTGGGTTCTTTTATTCATGGTTTGGAACAACTACACTACAAGATTCCTATTGTGGCTGCCTGCACAGGTACACCGTCGCCAAGGTACCTACGGAGTACCTACACAGTGCTGCTACTGCACAAAACCCACCAGCAGCGGTACTGCACTGGTACTCCCATGGTACTGCACAGTACCAGCCAAGCACCTTAGCGATGGTGTACCTGTGCAGGTGGCCCCAATAGGAATCTTGTAGTGTATATAGTGAAGCCTATGGGTAAAAATATTTTTGAGGAGTTTTAAATGTGCCCGGTAAATATGTGACTGCCTGTTTAACCACGAAAAGTGTGAAAATGAAATCCCCACAAAAATTTCCGGTTATAATAGTAAGTAATTAATAAGTGGATGAAGAGGAAAATGTGAAAATACATTCTTTTGAATTCTTTAATGTTGGTCATCAAGTTGTCAGAAACCCACATTTATAAATAATTAAAATGAATAAGTGGATGGAGTAAAAGAAAATAACAAACTAAACATATTGTACTCTATTTCATTCATAAATTAAATTGTCTACATCTGTGATAACAGTGAGATGTCAAGTCATGCTTTAATTTGGTCTTGCTCTTTAGTCTTTAACTTTAAGCAATCTACATTTTCGAAGACAACTGCCCACGTTTTGATGTGATGGTGCGTGCATCCGGGCTTACAGACACTTTTTGTTTGCTCTTTATGAAGTGCCACCATCAGATTCTCAATGTGGTGACATTACCTTGTTTACTTGCTTATATCTAGCAAAAGTAGGGTCTGTGGACATACACGGGTCCATCTGAGAATTGGGTTATCTTGATATTGTGGAACTGTACTAATTTATTTTTTAAAGTAGCTGCTTAGCAAAGAATATTTTCACTTTGAATAGGTTTGAATGAAACACATTATGGGAACTAAAGTGAATTATTACCATATTTCTAATCATAATTTTTGCTGAAATTATACACTGCAAAAAACTGCATCATACAGGAAATGTATAGCAAATAAATTAAACTTTTTCCACATTTTGGTAATTAAATCGCACAATTTGTGCCATTTTTTACAATTTTTATTCATTTGGGCCGCCATTTTGAAGAAACAAAACATACTCCTGTATCTGGAGTTCCCCACCATTTTGACAAGGTTGCATACTTTTTAAAGATTTTGCTTGTTTCAAAGAACAAGAAACTGTTACTTTCAAATCAGTCTCTGTGATTTGGTTGTGGAACCTCCCCTCTATCATGTCTATACTAAATTAAATAATTTTTGCTTCAGATTGGCAAAACTTCAAAAGGGACATAGAGGTACTCAAACATGAATAGTCAATGTACACCAATTTGTCAAAAATAAAGTTAAGAGCAAAGCAGGATAAAAATGCATAATTTTATGCAGGTATGTTACTTCTTTCATGATAATATTCCAATAATTTAAAGGCATATCAATTTCTAGGATACTCTCTTAAAATTCTTACCCTCCATTTATGATGAAACTGATACCGTCAGATTTTCGACAGTTTTCTTTGAAAACAGTCGGCAAAACTACGGAGTAACGCATTACAAATTGTTCCAGTAACAAATCCAAAGTACGTAGGGAAACGACACATTATGCAAATATTCCCATCAGCCATGCACGTACCCCAGTAGCTTGATCATATTTATTATTTAAAAATCACAACATGAATTGAATTTGAAGTTAGGGACTATTTTTAGGTGAAAACTTTGCCAACGCATCGTGAAAACACCTGTAAAAATCAGTCAATTAGTATAGATTTTTGTAGTCAATTTCCATAGAGGCAGATGAAACACAACCTTCAATTATACTCCAGGTACTCTTAGGATACATAATAATAAGATGACACATTTTTCGGGTTGGTATACTCTATCCTCTGGATCCTGGGCTAATCAATATATGTTTTTTAGTATCGCAATTGGAATTTTTATTTCATTAACTTCATTCACATTCTTGTGCAGTGCATACAAATGTCAGTTGATTCAGCGTAGATTTTAGAGAAATGTGGGAACATTGTCTTCTAGGAACAACTCAATTATTATACTAGGTGTGGTTTTATGCAATTGAGTACATTTTGCACACAGATAAAATATAGATTTTTTTTTGAAAATTTTTTGAGTGTTTGTATGATCATTTAGTGCTGCTACATGTATTTGCATTGGTACCTGTATAGGTTAAGATACTGAGTCACTTAAGTAGCCTCATGCTCAGGGACATCTAGCTGTTGTATATGGGCAGATGCATTGGGCTGGATAAATGATATGGAATCTGGGTATTATTCAGGATAATTGAGATGCAAAGTGAATGTTTTTGTCACTAAACATAAATGAAAATAAAACTTGGTTAGATTTTTTTGATTGCCAAATCCAAAAATACTCACTAGTTTTAGACTTTCGCCATCTCGGCTGATGGCTTCTTCAGAATGAACATTGGGATCCACTTTTCCTGCGGGTTTGGCCGCTGCTTCTGGCAATTTTCGCATCCCTCAGAGGCTTAGTTCTTATAAGTGGATCGTATAAATGAAAATAGTTCAATAAGGAGTACTTGTAAGAAAATATTTATTTGTTTATTTATTTACATTGTTTATTTATTTATTTGTTTGTTTGTTTGTTTGTTTGTTTGTTTGTTTATTTATTTATTTATTTATTTATTTATTTATTTATTTATTTATCTATTTATTTATTTATTTATTTATTTATTTATTTATTTATTTATTTATATTTATTCATTTATTTATTTATAGTTACATGATTGATTGATTGATTGACTCCTTTTCATACTTATTTATTTACTCATATGATCATTTAGTCGTTTTCCATTATTGCTGTAATATCAAAACATACCCATGCTCATTTTAGTCACCAGAATATAGGCAGCTGATGAAGATGGTACCAAAAGGGTTTGCCCCTGATGTATTGGTTATAAAAATCAAATGACATGCTTACACAGGATACTTAATGCAGGAAGGAGCAAAAGTAGAGATTGGTTACTGCAGTATGGGTATATTGAATTCTGAGATTTTTAGTGTGGATCAAATTGTGTGAAAGTACCAGTAGCATATATGCCTAGCTAGTATATCTGATTGGCAGGCACATTATGGCTTTAGTAGGGTCTAGAATATTAGGGTGACCATAGTGAAGTGGGTGTGGAAAAATTAAGTTTTCTGTCATATGTTATAAAGAAATACATGTTAACAAATTACTTACAAATTGGGGAACCCGCCCTGTTCCCCACGTGCTACAGCCCCGCAGGGTCCAGGGATACTGGAGATAGCAATATAAAAAGGCGACCAATTAAATATATTGTGCCTTTAACTATAACATCCCAAGCTATCCCACTGTATAAAAATATTTACAAATGGTGAATCAAAGAAGGGACACAGGTGAGGCCCAGGGGTAGCGCTAGAACTAAACACTCCAGTGTCCGCAGGGACCCCCGAACTTGCAGAAAATTAAAAAGTAGGGGGCCCGGAGTAGAGTTTGGTGAGTCCGAGTTGCACAAATGCGGCATAAATAGTATGTCTGCAATAGCGCTAGATTGAAAATTTAAACACAGGGGGTCCGAACTCTATTTTGGTGGGTCTGGGACCCCAAAAAGCAACCTAGCGCTACCCCTGGTGAGGCCCCCTATATTGTTTGATGGAATACCTGTCAGCATAAGAACCAAGCTTCAGTTTTAGAACAAGCCATGAATAGATATGAATAGTTAAGACTTCAAAATGAGGTTAACCTGTTTAGAGGTTATAGTCCTTGATTGCCCCCTCCTCATGAATACACCTGAGCTGCTGATTTGTAAGCATAACCCTGATATGGTACAGGTGACTCATTAATGAACAAGGCCCCCAATGAAAACATGGTCAAACATTCAAACCTATATGACTGGAAAATAAACACTATTGTACATGCACATAAATGCGCATATTCATGTGCTCATTTCATTTATACTTGTACCCCATGTGCGTATTCATACCATTGGGATGAGCAATATTATTTTATCTGGTCCATCATGAGAGTATTTTTGGATATTGTATGAGGAAGGAATTTGCAAGCTTGGTAAAACGGAGCAAGGATATGTGATTTGCTTTAAAAATTACTGCACACACAAGTTTGCGGTAGGTCTATAGTTCTATGTGCTTTTTATCCAACATTTACTTTTACACATTACTCATACTTTTTTCTCACATTTAAAATCAAACTGGGCCTCGGTCTATACATGAATGTGTGCAAATGCACACATGAACAAACACTGGTCACAAGCATGTTGACTTCTGTCAATTTGGGAGGCCCACATCACTGTTCAATTGAAAGTTAATCATTGTAATGAATAATTAAATTGAGGTGCCAGACCCAAAGACATGTACTAATGAATAGGTTGGAAGTTTGCATGCGTAAGGTTGGAAGAATACAAAATAAAGTTTTGCACACCAGCATCATTGGACCACACCTGTCAAAGGCTAAAAAGTGCAGGATAATGTATCATGCACACACACAAACAAGCACAAACAAACAGACAGACAGACAAACATGACAAATGTATATGCGTGTGTCTTCCCACACACACAAACACCCCCCCCCCCACTCACACATAATCACCAACAGGCACTCTGACAAACAGCACACCCACAATCACAGAGACACTAAGTGATAGTTCTGAGATGCTGTGATAGTTATATGATGCTATCTTCAGTAGATAGCAATGCACCACCTTTGAAATGATGCATACACACATACATACTTGAAGTAGCCCATTTACTCAAGTACATTTATGATATCATCTGTCCATCAAGTCATTGACCCTATTCTATCCAACAGGTTCTCAATCAATTTACTCACTTACCTTATACCTATCTATCTACTCTTCATCAGGCTAGACAGACGACTCATCAACCATTGCTATGTATACACAGACAGCACTCAGTTTTGCTCTGTGTTAGCCATGCACTTCAATGGAAAAAGTTTTGAAATATTTTCTCAAAATATCAAGAGCTATCTTAAGAACTATTGAACCAACACTAGGCTTGTTTGTGCTCATTTTAATGCAGTTTTCATGCTGATTCCAAATATGGTCATGGAAATTTACATTTCTGAAATTTATGAACTTTAAAAAAAAAAAAAATTGAAACATGTTGTCTGCAGTCGACACCAGTGTGAAGAGAGTTACATCATTCAAAAGAGGAGACTTGCTCCGATGCTCTAAAGATTGGTGATGTGTTGCAAAAAATAGGTAGTGTTTCAGTATTTTGATGTAATGAAAATCAACCTGATTCATGTGAATTAAAGTGTATTTTGACATTCCAGGAAGTTTTTAGCACCAAAATGATGACAATTTTCCATCTGAAGTCAAGCCATACCGACATTTACAGAGTCAACATAAGTCACTGTCTTTGCTTCAATTTGCTTATCAGATATATCAGTTAAGTGGATTTGGCATCATTGTTTGGTTTTATTCAATAACCTCCAGTCCTATTAGTATTAGCAATGGTTAACACTTTGCTAGAGATTTCACTATTCAAAATTTAAGTATTCATTGTATTTCAAGGTCTATCGCAAGGATCACTAAACTATTACTAGGTATATTTGCACTTGACCTACTTAAATAATGCATTTTTCATGAAAACTTCTAATTATTCTGATTCAATGTTTGAACAGTTTGAAAAAAATTCCACCTGTCAATGGCACTTAAAATCTATTTTAAAAGCTCCTGTATATTGGCTATAGAAGTAGCCAGCCCCAGGGACTGTAGGGAATGAGTACTAATGACTTCTAAAAGAGTCAATTTGCCTCTTGAAGTTGTACACTTTTATGACCTTTCATTAGATATTAAAAGTATCAACTGTACCAAGCAGAGAATGTGTAATTATTCAAATGCAGATTTACTATCTTTACTAGATAGTAGATATGCATATTCATTGTATAAACTTTAGGCACTTTAGGTGGCACTTCAGAAGCATACAAAATGACTGTTATCTACTACTGATGATTGGGGAAAATAGTTGTTCTATCTGAACTAAATTGATTGTAGGTTTGTATTTTTTCACAGCTTTTGCATACAGTATGGCCCTATTATATGGCAAGTAGAGTATGAATGTAAAAAAAGCCTAAAATTTACAATATTTTGACCTAATTAGGATATAGTGTGTTATTTGCTTTAAACTCTCTAATCAGTGTTCCCTGTAGGCTGTAACATGTCTAAGGATTTTGTTGTTGAGCCAATTTGACCAATCATTGAAACTTTTGGCCCAAGGGTTGGGCCAAAAATCTCAATAAAAGGTGGACTGAAAACCTCTTTTTTCCTTTATTTTCCTGTAAGGCTGTGCACCAGTTTGGACAAATCCTGTTCCAATTGTTCGCCATACGGGAACACTGTCTCAAACACACACAAATGTTCAGCACTGGAAAAAGTGTGAATGAATTTTTATTATCAATGAAAACCCTGCAATATTATTCTACTAACATTGTGTAATGTATATAGTTCTAATGGAAGATAATTTTGAAAAAAAAAATTAATCTAAGGCTAAAAAAACAATAACCTGTAAGCTTCATACTTCAGTGTGTAGACAACTACCAACTGACCAATGACTGTTCTTGTTTCTTCAGGCAACTGAAAGAACGAGCTACATCACTGGCCAAGACTCAATCATTATATTGGAGACTGGAGTATCATCTTTTAAGCACATAATGGAAATTTCAAAATGAAAAACAGAAATAAGCCTACATCCATCGGTTATGTTGCATCGGGTCTATTATTAACCATTTGCATGTGATTCTGGGTTAAGACATTTCCTTTAATGATCTGCAAGATATTTTGAGATTTCAGTTTCCAAGATAACTAAATACCTGTCTACAGCACTTGTGGTGTGGGTATTGGATATAGGTATAGGTCTGTTGGTATGTTAGAGTTAGGGGTATATTAACATCATAGAAGATTCTGTAATTGTTGTTTTTAAACTGATTTTATGGACAAACATGGTATTGAAGTACATAGTGGTATATTAATACTTTGAAATGCATCCGCCTTCAATAAATAAACGAGAGATGTATCATAAGAATTAGGTCAGTACCATCAAGAAACATTGCATTTTGTCAATAACAACTTGCTATACAAGCTTATAGTCCATTATATATTTTGAACCTATATTATTTTCTTTATTTTTTTTTTTTTCCTGCTTTTTCTCCATTTTTTTTTAATGGAAACAGCCACTTTTGATATTCAAAGGGATTACACAAACCACCCCATTGTCTTTTGTCTTACTTATGCGAGCGTTTTTATATAATGTGATTTTTATGATTATGAACCCAAATTTTGGTTTGACTAGGGGAGGTTTTTGGCAACCTAAATAAACATGAGTGTAAAATTTGATAGTGTTTCAGTACAGCTTGAATGTTGCATAGATTCATATGTCATAACTACAGGACTCAATGTGCATTTGATACACATTATGAGACAATTTGGTTTTAAAGTGACACTATATTGTTTTGTGTAATAATTATTTTGTATGTTAACCTTTGTAAGAATAGGAATAGGGGAAGTACCTAAGATTAATAATTTTGAGCCAAAAATCTGTGTTTGAGGAAAATATGTGTGTTGTCCAAAAAAAAGTGGTATACTATAACTACTGTTGCACATCCTTTAATATCCTAGCTCATATGTTACCCTCAAATGTTTCTTTAGATGATTAAAGCCGTGTTCAGACGGGCTTAGGGGTAAGTTCGTGTTAAGCTAACACGAAGCTACCTCTAAGCCTTAGGTAGCTTCGTGTTAGCGCCCGTCTGAACAAGTATCGTGTTAACTACCTCGAAGCTTAACACGGAATATTTACCACAGAGAAATCTCTGTGGTAGCGCCGCTAACACGGCGATCGTTCCGTGTTAGCGCCCGTATGAACAAGATACCGGGGTAAGCTTGACCTAATGGATACAACACTTACAATTTAGCAGTATTTTAAATATCTGTAGCAATAAATTCACAATAATGTATCTCCGTTTCTCACCGAGAATGAACATGATGAAAGAAGCACCACAAAAACGAAAACAAAACAAAACAAAAAACAAAAAAACAAAAAACAACAACATTAAACTGGTCAAAAGAAGAAACGGAAGAGCTGATAAGTGTCTTGAAAGACAAAGAAACTGAGTGGAAAAGAAAATAACAGCGAAAAAACACGTGTAGGACATAATTGCCCTGAAACTAAGAGACATCGGCTTCCACAGTGTACTTGCAGTATAAGCAAACGGCCCTATAACTTCCAGTAAATTCCTATATTTACCACGAAGCTAAGACCGAGCCGTGCAGCTAACACGGAGTGCTTAGAGTTAAAGACCACGAGGAAGGACCGTGTGGACAAGTATCCGTGTTAAGTCATGACCTTGCACTACCTCCGTGTTACGGTAACACGGAGGTAAGCTCCCGTGTGATCATGCCTTAAGTCACAGCAGTTTTAGTATTTAAGTCAAGGTAATTTATTTCCATATTTTAGTATCATTTTATTCAGCCTCAATCAGGTATGTATTCATAACAACTACAAATAAAAATGTTACAAGCACATAGAAAATTGCGCAATTTATTTTAAATGAATATATATAAATAGAAATATTAAAAATGAATACATGAACCAAAACACACTTTAATATTAAATTCTACGGTTTTCAAAAAAAGAGAAAAACCTCAAACTAAGCTTATTTCCATTCCCATCAAAACAAAGATACACATAAATAATAGTTAGGGGAAAAAGTTCACTTTGGTGACCACTCTCTGGCTAGTAAGGTTTGACGATTGATTCGACTTCTATGGACCATTTAGAAAAAAAATAGCCACCATGTCCCTCGCGAAAATCCCGGCATTTTTCGCTAGAGGCCAAAATCCAATAATGGCCGCCACCACCATTTTGAAAATTTAAGTTTTGAACCAGAGCACCTATAATCATCCACAAAGACACTTTTTTGGGTATGTCGAGTACAAGGATTCCGATTCTGACATTAGTTTGACATTACGGCATCATTTTCACCCAGAAATCCAAGATGGTGGCCGGAACCATCTTGAACATTTTAGTTTTGAACAAGAGGACCTAAAATGCGTGTACAAAGACACTTTTTGGATAAGTCGACCACAAGGATTTCAAATTTGACATTACTTTGACATTACGAACTCATATTTACCCAGAAATCCAAGGTGATGGCCGCCGACGCCATCTTGAAAAAAATAAGTTTTGAACCAAATTACCTAAAATCGTGTACAAAGACACTTTTTCCGGTAAGTCGACCCCAAGAAATCCGAATCTGACATTAATTTGACGTTACAAAATAATTTTTGCCCAGAAATCCAAGATGGCCCCATTTGGTAGAGCGTAAATGTGATTTTTGAATGAGAGCAGAAGCATAAGTGTGTCATTTCCGCCTTATCTGGGGTTCATGTCCCTTATATGGGGTTTAAACTGCCTTATCTTGGGTTTACATCCCTTATCTAGCGCCTTACCTGTGGTTTAGACGGCCTTATCCTGGGTTTACGTTCCTTACCTGTGGCTAAGATGCCTTAACCTTAGCATATCGCAGTCTAAACCCAGATAAGGCATATAAACCCCAGATAATGCGCAGTAACCCCAGATAAGGGACGTAGACCACCGATAAAGCAGTCCAAACCCCAAATAAGGCGCTTTAACCCTAAATGAGGAACATAAACCTAAGATAAGGCATCTAAACCCCACATAAGGTGCCCAAACTCTAGATACGGATCGTTAACCCCAGATAAGGGTCGTAAACCTCAGATAAGACATCTAAACCCAAGATAAAGCGCCTTAAGCCCAGATAAGAGACGTAAACTCAGATATGACAGTTTAAACCCCCGATAAGGCGCCGTAACCCCAGATAAGGGACGTACACCTCAGATAAACCAGTCCCAACCCCAAATAAGGCGCCTTAACCATAAAAAAAGAACATAAACCTAATATAAGAGAAGTAAACCCCAGACGGCGCCTTATCTGGGGTTTAAACTGCCATATCTGAGTTTACGTCTCTTATCTGGGGTTAAGGCGCCTTATCTTGGGTTTAGATGCCTTATCTGAGGATTACGACCCTTATCTGGGGTCAACAACCCTTCTCTAGAGTTAAGGCACCTTATGTGGGGTTTAGGTGCCTTTTCTGGGGTTTATGTTCCTTATTTAGGATTAAGGCGTCTTATTTGGGGTTTAGACTGCTTTATCTGGGGTCTACGTCGCTTATCTGGGGTTACGGCGCATTATCTGGGGTTTATATGCCTTATCTGGGTTTAGACTGCGATATGCTAAGGTTAAGGCATCTTAGCCACAGGTAAGGTACCTAAACCCAGGATAAGGCCGTCTAAACCACAGGTAAGGCGCCTTATCCCTAGATAAGGGATGTAAACCCAAGATAAGGCAGTTTAAACCCCATATAAGGGACATGAACCCCAGATAAGGCGGAAATGACACACTTATGCTTCTGCTCTCATTCAAAAATCACATTTACGCTCTACCAAATGGGGCCATCTTGGATTTCTGGGCAAAAAAATTTTGTAACGTCAAATTAATGTCAGATTCGGATTTCTTGGGGTCGACTTACCGGAAAAAGTGTATTGGATTTCTGGGTAAATATGAGTTCGTAATGTCAAAGTAATGTCAAATTTGAAATCCTTGTGGTCGACTTATCCAAAAAGTGTCTTTGTACACGATTTAAGGTCCTCTTGTTCAAAACTAAATTTTTCATTTTTTTTTTGTCCACCATCTTGGATTTCTGGGTGAAATGATGCCGTAATGTCAAACTAATGTCAGAATCGGGATCCTTGTACTCGACATATCCGAAAAAGTGTCTTTGTGCATGAGTATAGGTGCTCTGGTTCAAAACTTAAATTTTCAAAATGGTGGTGGCGGCCATTTTGGAATTTGGCCTCTAGCAAAAAATGCCAGGATTTTCGCGAGGGACATGGTGGCTATTTTTTTCTAAATGGTCCATAGAAGTCGAATCAATCGTCAAACCTTACTAGCCAGAGAGTGGTCACCAAAGTGAACTTTTTCCCCTAACTATAATGTCAATTTAGTACAATATAAATAAGTTGCAAAGCAAAATTTGCTATATATCTGAACAAAAATATTCAAACCTATTATCCCCATGTACCAATTTAAGCCTCAAAAAAGTATTCAGGTTTTAGTTAAAAGGTACACTGCAATCTGTGAATCCAGTGAGTCAACCAACTGTCTTCAATGCAAACTTTGTCAGTATGTCCTTCTTCCAATCTCATTCCGATGTTCATCCCAAACCACTTAATTTCCTGTGTAAAAAGATGTCAATCTAACACTTGTTATGTTCCAGATGAGATTTAAAAGAGTCCCTCTCCCCCACTTTGGTTTCATTGGTCCCCAGTTACTCATCTCTTAAATGTTTGATGACATTAGTTTGGTTAACAAAAAATCCATTGGTTCTTTGGTAAATTAATAATCAAGTGACTTAACCACCACCAACATTGTCATCGTCATTGCCAGTAATTGAACAGCTATATCAGCCAGTGTCTACTTAAGTTACATAGGATGGCATACAAACTGGAGTGGACTTAACAAAGTCTATACAACCAGTGGATCCACACTGCAAATATAGTATTACACCAGGAAAGCATGTTCATAGCCCATAAAATTGCAAGTGTTCATCGAATCCCATGCAATATCTTCGTTTGGTTACGGTTTGTTCCAAGACGAGTTTGACCCATTCAATGCAATGCAAACACAGTGGTATCAAAATACTGAGTCATTCACCTTTCCGTTTTTTTCTTTCCTATTAGCCCATCTCGGATGAATGATAAGGAAAAATCTCATCCGAGGTAAAAAAATCGAGCCACGCCAATTCAAGAACCTTTAATATCGCTGGTAGGTTGAATTTCAGGATTGGATATGGCATACATATGCGTACACTGCAAGATGTTCATCGCCCAAATTCTGTAGGGAATTTCCAAATACAGGAATGCTGCTTTAGCTTTTTTCTTAGCGGCTAAAAAAATGAGTCATATTTGGATCAATTTCAAGTGGATGTTAGCCATGAGGGAATTGAGAAATAACCTGAGATTATTCCACTTGAAGCTGGCGGCGGCGTTCGTTTTGACCATCAATTTTAGCTGATTCAAATGAAAACAGATGTCTTTATCTTGGGTTGATATGTGGCAAATTTGGATATTATGTTGCACACCTTGTTGCCATGGGAAAATATTTACCTTCTAGTGCTCGAAAAATTCAATTTCAGGCTTCCTTTTCCGAGAATGTGATTTTCTGCTCAAAGCTGTGTAGTATGTGAGAAAATGTAGGTTAAATAAATAGTTACTATTGAATCAAGATATGGAAAAATCATTATTGTGAGGTAAAAGATCAGCATGGTTTCATCACCTACATTTGTGAGTGGATTGATGGTGTAGGAATAAATTCATCTTAGCTTGAAGAATGTATTGGCTATATCTATGCAAAGTGCTGTATTGGTATATCATTTCACTAGATATAGCTCTCTTGTTTGATGTAGTTTATGCTATAGATTAGAAGAAGAGTTTTATCATCTTCACATTTCTATATTGTATCTTTCCCGGCATGATGTGTGACACAATCAAGTTAATCAAAGTTGCTCAGTGTTCTTTTTTTTCCAAAAATCTTTTACAGGTCTATCGCAAAAGTTTGGACAAAATAGAAAATTTAAACTTGTAGGTAATGTAGGCACCATACAATTTGTAGCACTGCTATCAGCAGTAGATATATAACTTGTTTTTATACAAACATATATTGCTATCAGCAGTAGATAGCCTATAATACAAACAGAATTTGCTATCAGCAGTATATAGCTGAATGATGCCACAGATTAGAAGAAGAGTTTATCATCTTCACATTTCTATATGCGACTTGATCAAATGTTCTTTTTTTGTTTGTTTGTTATTTCAAAAATGATTTGGTGGTTATTTTTCAAAAATATTTTATATGTCTTTCGCAAGAACCACTAAAAATGCCAGTCATGATTGTCCTTATTTGAGAAAATGTTATATACAGTTTATATGTTCATGATTAATATTTGGTCCCAAGTCAGAAATGACAAAAGTTTGGACAAAATAGAAACTGTAAACTTGTAAGCAACATTCAATTTGTAGCACTGGTACCAACATAATGCTATCAGCAGTAGATAGCTTGTTTTACTACAAACACACATTGCTATCTGCAGTAGATAGCTTATAATACAAGCAGAATTTGCTATCAGCAGTAGATAGCTGGATGTCTTGATATTTATTTATTTGATATAATGTTTGTGCTGCAATTGATGAAGTATACATTATTTTCTTGGTAATCCTCATTTCCTTAATATCAGCTTGTAAATTTGTGCAAGTTGAGTAAATGTTGATTTAAAAGTTAGGAAAAATGCTGGGCTCATGTCGTGAACATTATTGTCCTCGCTTAGAATAATATACTGTTGAGTTGCGATACATGAAGAACTTTTGTTTGGCTAGCTGTGAATGTGATTGTTGGAAAATGAAAATACAATTACTCATCACGGGTGTTATTTCTTACAACATTGTTGAACAAATAGGTAAAGTTGCTATAGCTGGCACTCAAGATGCAACATCTTAATTGTATAGGGATATACTTGATGAAACCACTTGAGATTTGAACATTGGGTAAAAAATAGTCAGATTGGTATTTTCCCACTCACAGCTAATGGTAGTCATGGTAAAAAGTGAGTGTTGAGGTACATTATTGATTGAGTTTATTAGTTTTTACATTAATGTTGTAAGCCAGCTCAAAATCATCAATGTGTGAAAACAGTGTTTCAATTGGTAGATTTATGAAGGTGACATCCAAATTAACTAAAATTGAAAGTAAACTGTGTGAAATCATTGGAGCTCAGCAAAAGAAAAAAACCATTGCGTTAAATATACTTATTGCATCAACTTTACCAAAACAGGTGTTATGAAGACTCACATTTGTGCATTATTAGGTGTTCAAAATGATCCATTTTCCCTCCCTTCATCTTACCTCTTCACACACATACTTCTCCCTTTCTTATGTTACATAGAAACACATTTTATGAGAACATTGACAAATTTGATGGCTAGATGAATTGTTTGCCCTGGTGCAAAATAGAGACTTTAAGTGACATTGATTTCCTCTACGATTGGCTAGCGGCAATTCAGGACTGATTTGCAGGTAGTTTTGAAATAGTCATCATGAGTGGTGGTGGCAAGTTTCGAATCATAGCTAAAGGGCTCACCAATAATTTGTCCGAGGAATGCATGAATGCTGCTGTATTAAATGTCTCTTGGCAGATGTATCGTCATGTATAGTCGTAGTATAGAGTTGTACTAGTTCTAAAGAAATGCCGACCATTTGTATGAAGGATTTTTTTCTCACAGAAGCATATATTTAAGTGTTTGGGCCACAGACAACAATCCAAGACCCAACTTGGGCCCCTGCCTTTCTGGCCATTCAACTCCATTCCACTGAGTGAGGTTCAGAGCCTCACAATATTTCCGGTAGCATCAATTTGAACAGCCCATGGTTCATACTTATTTAAATGAAAGTATCAAATTGAAAAGATTTTGAAATTTGATACTTTAATTTCAAATTTAATACTTTGATTAATTTTGATTCCAATCATATCATTGAAGTCTCCCATCCCTGATTTGATAATGAGCATCTAATGAGCTAGCCACCTGTCAAAAGATTGCAGCATTTGCCCATTTTGTTAATCAATTATACACTGGCAAGCTGCAAACTTACTCATCTCTGAGAGCCAGCATTCTGACCTTTCTTTGAAATTTGTGCAGCACCTGGAATCAGTGGCATAGTCAGGACATTTTCAGATGAGGGCAAAGAGGAACTAAGGCAACTTTCAAGGGATAAAAAGTTTAAAAAAGGGGATAAGACTTCCGACATCATGGGCCAGTTTCCCTTCCCCCCCCCTCTCTCCTGGCTATGCTTACTATCTGTACGGAGTGTTGCTATATTTGCAACTACGTGTGACATGATCAAGGGGAATGAGTCACATGTCGACCATGGTTGAAAATGAGTTTTACATATGGTTCTTAAGAGGACATTTAAAGCTTTCAGAAACTGAAAACCCCATGTCGATACGACTTTTCTTTGCAAAGTTATGTCAATTTATCAATCACTGAAAACAATAAAAAAGAAATGAATTTGAACACTTTCTTTGTCAATAACTCAAAATCAATATTTCCCTTGATCATGTCACATACTGTTTTGAGACTAGTTGATTCAGCTTTGTTCATCTAATCACAGTCTCCAGTTTATCATGGACTCAAATTGGATCAAGCAAGCAATGACTGTCCCATGATTTTTCTTTCAATTTGCTCAGCATGGTTAATGCAAATAAGCTAGAACAAATCTGTTAACGAAAACACGTTTATGTAAATATCACAATATCCAAGTAGCTATAATTCCAAGCTCTACATCTCATGATTTAGTAACAGACTTGAACGGAGATAAAACATAAAACATTTCAAAGGGTCTGCTTTATTTTATCAACAATTCAAAGGGTCTGCTTTATTTTATCAACAATTCAAAGGGTCTGCTTTATTTTATCAACAATTCAAAAGGTCTGATTAATTTTATCAACAGTCACTAAAGCTATCATGTTACGAAAATTGTTGAATTGAACATGAATCTTGTGTTTGCTGAAAACTCCATTCCATTCCATTCCATAAACACATTACTCAGATTGACAGCTTAGACAAAATATTGATAATAACTGGGGATATGTTTACAGTATATCTTTTAATATTGATTTTACTGGTAATGGTTAATGGTTACTAGTATATAAAAGTTGAAGAAACCAATGTGTGAAACTTTTGTGACAATTTTATAAATTGAACTACAAAAAAAGGTTTGTTGCTCATGGCCATAAGTATGTGAATGCCATCCTATTGTGTAGCCCTATGCGAAGGGCCTTTCTTACTGTTTTTAAGTGGTTGCATATGGGCAAAAAACAAAAGACCTCCAAATTTTAGGTGTTTTGGGCAAAAAATCTATATCTTCAGTACAAAAGGTCAAAATTTGCATATGATGGATGGCTTTCACTCGCAACAACATACACTTTATGTACATGTCATTAGATTTTATAAAGTTTACTTTGAGGACTGTTAAATATCAAAAATATAACAAATATCAATCTTTAATAATTTTTCTCAAGCCCCACAAAAAATACTGTGCAAAATTGAATGATCGACCCTTTAAATAACTTGTAATATGTGGTGTGATCAAGCAAAATTAGTCTGAAGTCGGACATATTCAATTTTCAGTTACTTAACATATCTTAAACAGCATTTGCAAAGCTACATTTTGCAGAAAACTCCATTGAATTTGGACAACCATGTCAAAAGATATGAGCATTTAAAGAGTTTTTAAAACAATAGGAAACAAAAGGAAATACTTCCTTTGTTTGGCTATATCTCAAAATCAATGTTTCCGACTTCTGACTGATTTAGCTTGATCACAAGGAAATTCAGACTTCTTTGATTTTTACGCACTAAAACAATTGATTCAGATGAATACAAAGTATTATATCTTCATTTAGTACTGTGGGTGACTCTTATGATCGACCATGACAATCAGAAACAGAATCTCATCATCATTGGCAGGCATTTGAATGATGAAACAGATGTGCAAAGTATTATTGTGTTTTGAACGAGATTGAATCTATTTTTCCGCTTTTCCAAAGCTTCAAATTGAATAAAATTGGGTAAAACGCTGTCTGGCAAGGTCAGCTGAGTCGCCTCTTCAAGGTGATCGCATATAGCAAGTCCGCTCTTCTTTCAAATCTTATCGGATTAAGTAAAAAGTCCGCCCCAGGCATCTTCAGGTGAAAAACATGATGAATCTCACAGGAATATTTTTATCAAAAAATTGGATAAAGTGTAGCTATGTTTCCATAATGCTCTTCGGGTAGAGATTTTACACTTAAGATCATGATATAAATTGTAATGCATAGAAGATGCTGGTTAAGCATGTATTGTGATAAGGTATTGAAGTCTGATTTATCAGATGCATACATAGATGCTTTTTCTAAATTGAATAAATTGAAAAAGAACAGTAGCAAAGTCAAGCCTCCATATCCGTATTGCATCTCTGAGAACATGAAAAAAACATGAAAGTAGTGGTTTAAGTGAAAACCATGGCTTTGTTAGTACGTGACTCACTCCCGAATCCTATCCCACTTGAAGAGACAATATTGATGGTATTAAGTTTAAAGGCACTCCCAATCAATGGAAAATAAATTTGGTTTGAAAGGAAATATGTTTTCGTACACAGTAAACCATCGTGATGGATTTGGAATAAACTTTGGCGAACATATTTTGTGCGTCATGTCCTATTTCATTATTACACTTTGCGCTGAAAATTGAAAGTGTTTTGAGTCACTAAGGTAAACATGATTCAATTTCAAAGAGAAAGTATGGACTAATCATAACACCTTTAAAACACCAGATTTGTAAAATCACTGAATAAACTAAAGATCGCCCAATCTAGCTTACCAACCAAAGCTGGCAATTCCCGAAGGAGATTATAGCATGAATCCGCAGAAAGTGTACATTTGTACAGAGCATACGATTTGAGAATATTTATTAGCCCATGTAACATACTCTACTTGGTCAGTAGACAACTAGGATAAATTACATTAGCTCTTATGGCACCAGCGACTCAGGTTGAGCGACAAATGCACACCTTTTTTTTTCTTGGTGTAATATTCAATATTGCTTGCTATTATAGAACTGTGAGGTTTTACTTAGAATATTTTAATCAGAATGAGAACAAAAAGTGCAACCTGTGAAATTTTAAGAGCTTCTGCTCTGCGCAGTTCACAAAAGTTAGTTAGTATCTGAGTTAGTATTAAGGCAGAAGCTGAAATCAATTCACCGATCATTGTATTGTTGCTATTTGGAGTTATAGGGTATATGGTTTTGATTTCCTCCTTAAAATGGTGACTTATCATGTTTAAACTTTCCCAAAATTTGTCAATATGTGCTACGCTTTCTCTTGTCACTCTTTGTGCATTCAGAACTTCTTTCTTTTGCTCAACTGTTGTGTTGCAATGAGGTATGAAATGACACATTTTCCCCCTGCACATAAAACCCTTCAAGACAAAATATTGACAATTGTATTGAAATTGTGTCAAAATTGGCAGGTATTCCACAAATCACTTGGACTCAATCAAAAGACCTAATTTTTTTGCGCCCCTCCAACTGAGTGACTCACAGTAAAACGTGCCCCTGCTAAATAACCCCCATTCCGCACGCAAAAATGTGGAAAATTGTATAAAACGGTTAGGAAAAGAGTGACTCATGAGTGAAATCTTGTTAGTGGAATGTGTGTGTGTGATGCCCCGGATAGGTATTGATCCACTAGGTGGATTCTCACCTGTTGGAGGTGAGTAGAGGGGAAATATGTGGAGTATCCTGTGAAACTATGATGATAACATGATGATTAAAACTTGCTCTAGGACAGCTTGCTAGGCAAACTGCTAAACGGGAGGAACTCGGGCAGAAATAAATGATGAAGCTGAACGGTTTGCATGTTGGGCCCTGGAGATGTGTGAAATTTTGCAAGCAAAAAAATAAAATGAAGCGTTTGATTTATTTGCCAAATGACCAGTGTTGACTTGAATTTTTGTATAGATTTGAGGGACATTTGTACTTCTAATACATTTTCATGCAATTATTATAAGAAACTTGGTGAAATTATATAAATAATTCTGACTATTTATATAAGTTTGTTGACCATTACTGATTGGTTTTTGATGTTTATATGGTAGAGGGTTAATATGTGCTATACCCAGCAGCAAATATTTAAATGATGTTTTAATGAATAGATACAGAATGTAACTTGTGGAGCAATGAATGATGATGATGACTATGCCATAGCCACGGCCAAAAAAAACACCTGAAAAGCCAGATTTTCACTTTTATGAATAGACTAAAAGGAAGACATTTCTTATTTTTCATTATCCTGGTATTATCAGTTTAAGGGGGTACTACACCCCTGTGGTAAATTTGTGACTATATTTGCATTTTTCTCAAAAAATAATAACACACTGGTAACAAAAGTTATGTATATTATTGGGGCAAGGAATCCAATTACTACACTGAAATTTCAGTAACTCAAGACAAGCGGTTCAGTATATATGATAGGAAATGAGGTACATCCTAACGGTACCTTATTTCTTATCATAAATAACGAACCACTTGTCTTGGGTCACTGAAATTCCAGTGTAGTAATTGGATTCCTTGCCCCTATAATATACATAACTTTTGTTACCACTGTGCTATTAGTTTTTGAGAAAAATGCAAAAATAGTCACAAATTTGTCGAGGGGTGTAGTACCCCCTTAACTCATTTAAAATTACACCCTAAATGCTGGTTAAAAGGTTAAATTCACCTGCAGTCTACAGGTGAACTGAACAGCAGTAGTTGTTTAGAAATAAATAAAACAGCGGGTTGTTTGAAATTCTTAAACAACCTGTTTAAGTATTTTAAGCAATTTGTTGTTCAGTTCACATATTAAACAGTGTTGTTTAACCTTTCACTGGAGTGTTTTGTGATCCTAGCATCTTCTTTTTATGATATTTTTCAGTAGATATCCATGAAAAAAGCTTGTTCCCAAAACTTTAGTTGATTCCGATTTTGTGTTTGCAAGTTATGCATGAGTATGTGTATTGCACTGCTACATGCATAGACAATGTATTGTAATTTAGTTCTGGTGTACCAGAACAATATTCAAATTTCACAATATTTTTGCTAAACGAATTAATTTGCAAGAAATATTTTGTACATAAACATTATGTAGCCAGATGTTTCCAGTGGTATAAAAATCTCAACTTTTAACAGCAATTTAGCAGTGTAAGGGTAATAAAAATATGCATAGTAAATAAATGTATCAAATTAATGCATACTAAGTGTATTGATATATGAACATAGAACATACTTGCATACTTCTATCCTTAGCTAGTTTAATCAGGCTGGGTTTATGATTTCAACAAACCATGCATTTTTAAAGCAAAATATTTACTTTTTTTGTCAGTTTTGAAACCTGTTTGGGCCTGCACCTGCATTCCGATATGCTCAGGTGTTGTGTTGGAATATTCAAAATTTGGTGTAATGTTTCAAAATTAACTCAAATATTGTTTATCATCATCTATATGTGGGGTAAGAACCGGGGGTAAGAAATGGTAATATTTACACACTAATAGGTAAGAGGACCTGAATAATGCATGAACGAGAAAATTGACTATTTATTCCGTGATTCACAAATAAAAACACTAGAAATCCCCAAGAGGTTCAGGCTAGGTTACATTAACACAATTCATTTCGCTTCAAAAATATGATTTGAGAAAATAGAGGTAAAAATATCGTAGAGTATTAGAGTTTCAAATTGGCTAGTGCGTGGTACTAAAGCCTATGAATAAGAGATGTGCTGGAATTACACGGGTGCCTATCTGATACAGAATCACATCTATCTTTGTGGCTTTACCGTAAATCTCTACATTACATAGAAGAGATAACAAAAGCTAAAAGCTGATCAATGCCGACTCTGGTTTCCCAATGGGAGCTACTCAAGAGTCAGATCCGACGGTGAGATAAGAAAAACAACCAAATGCGGATGCTGGTAGCAGGTTTTTTGTTTTTTCCTCACTTTTTTTTTCTTCCGGAAATAGCAAGAATGCGTGCATGGGTGCTTCCAATTGTTTATCTGTGATCTTGGGATGTCTATGCACGCAAGTCTAGAAAGGATCATTCCCAGCGGAGGGGTTTCGATGCAGGTTGCGTGTGTATGTTGCAGCTTGAAAATCATTTTATTGTTTTAGTCAATTTTGGATCAATTTCCATTGCTTTTAAGGTGGTACTACACCCTCTGATAATTTTGTGACTAATTTTGCATTTTTCTCAAATAATAACTACACACTGGTAACAAAAGTTATGTAGATTATAGGGCCAACGAATCCAATTACTTCACTGAAATTTCAGTGATTCAAGACAAGTGGTTTATTATATATGTTAAGAAATGAGGTACATTCTTATGGTACTTCTTTTCTTATCATAAATAACGTACCGCTTGTCTTGAGTCACTGAAATTCCAGTGTAGTAAGTTCTAGTACTTGGATTCCTTGCCCCTATAATATGCAAACTTTTGTTACCAGTGTGTTATTAATTTTTGAGAAAAATGCAATAATTTATCAAGCGGCGTAGTACCACCTTAAGATACCGATTGTGTGGTTTCTGACCCCCAAAACGCCATTGTAACTGAAACAGCATGCATGATGGAATGCACTTTACTAGGAGAAATTAAAAATGAAAAAAATGGAAAAAGAAGAAAAGGATGAGTGTGTGATGTAAATATCAGTGAGTATTACACTAGGGGGTACTCAAGTTTAGTTTGGGTAGGGGTGTGCTGCTGAGAATTTGAATGTGGACCCATCAATATACCAATTTTTCAAGAGATTTGGACCCATTGATATACCAAAAGTCAAAACTTTCGGCCAAATTTAACACAAAATTGTTTTAGTTTTTGCAATTTTTTCAACATTTTTGGCTACAGTAAGGCAAATTTGGGCAAATTTTCTTCTTTTTTTTCAAAAAGGACCCATCCTTGGCCTAGAAAAAGGGGTAATTGGTATACCAAAAGGCCAAAAATGTTTCCCATGTTTGCAGCATGTCCCTGAGTACTGAATACCCCCCTGGTATTATGAAAAGACTGAAGTGTCTGTCTGTTACTGGTACACCAAATTACCAGTGTTACCAGTATGCAGCTATTAGCTATAAGGCATATCCCAGAAGACACAATTCTACTTCTTATTTACAAATGCCTTCTGCTTTAAGAAGAATGAGGGAAAGTATTCTTGTCATTGAGCTTTTTTGTTTCTTTGTCTCTTTCATAATTCTCGGGAGGTTATATCTATCAAGGTTAGGATAAAGAGGATAGGAGCGATGTGAAATTTTATATATGTGATCCAATCAGGCCAAAGATAGCAATTGTGAAATTGAGATGCAAGAAAGAAGCAAGAAACAAAGTACTAGAAACATTGGATAATATAAAAGCTCATTAGATATGAGCAAAATAGGAACCAAGGAACAATAAAAGCACTAGAAACATTGGCTAATTTGAAAGCTCATTAAATACAAGCAACAATAGGAAGCAAGAAATAATGAAAGTACTAGAAACATTGGCTAATATGAAAGCTCATTAAAAACAAGCAATCTAGGAAGCAAGAAACAATAAAAGTACTAGAAACATTGGCTAATATAAAAACTCATTAAATATGAGCATAATAGGAAGCAAGGAATAATAAAAGTACTAGAAACATTTGCTAATTTGAAAGCTCATTAAATACAAGCAACAATAGGAAGCAAGAAATAATGAAAGTACTAGAAACATTGGCTAATATGAAAGCTCATTAAAAACAAGCAATCTAGGAAGCAAGAAACAATAAAAGTACTAGAAACATTGGCTAATATAAAAGCTCATTAAATATGAGCATAATAGGAAGCAAGGAATAATAAAAGTACTAGAAACATTGGCTAATTTGAAAGCTCATTAAATACAAGAAACAATAGGAAGCAAGAAATAATGAAAGTACTAGAAACATTGGCTAATATGAAAGCTCATTAAAATCAAGCAATCTAGGAAGCAAGAAACAATAAACGTACTAGAAACATTGGCTAATATGAAAGCTTGTTAAATACAAGCAAAAATAGACAGCAAGAAACAATAAAAGTACTAGAAACATTGGCTAATACGAAAACTCATTAAATACAAGCAAAAATAGGAAGCAAGAAACAAAAGTACTAGAAACATTGGCTAATATGAAAGCTTAATACATACAAGCAAAAATAGGAAGCAAGAAACAATTAAAGTACTAGAAACATTAGCTAATATGAAAGCTTGTTAAATACAAGCAAAAATAGGAAGCGAGAAACAATAAAAGTACTAGAAACATTGGCTAATATAAAAGCTCATTAAATACAAGCCTAGATTGGTTCTGTGGTTCCTGAGATAGCTCTTGATATTTTGAGAAAATATCTCAGAACTTGTGACTTTTTATGGCCAGCATACAGATCATTAATAAAACCCCCTTTCCTCTCTATGTGTTGTGCAACAGTTTATTAACCTCCAGCGTGTAGAATTTAATGACACTTGTGCTCACAATTTGGGGGAATCTAACATACATCTACATCTTCAGAATCAATGTGAAGGATACATTCAAACCAGGAGAAAATATGCCAAGAAGTAGTTCCAGTGGCAGCACCAGGAAATTTTTTTTGAGGGGTGAGGGCATGGGGGGTAAAGTGACTTTCAGGGTGGCAAAATCAACCGATTTTGCACAAAATTGTCGCAAAAAGTGGAAATTTGTGTGATTTTGGGGGGTTTGTCTCAAAAGTGGAGGGGGGGGGGGACAAGAAAAATATTGGGGGGGGCAAAGTTCAAGGGACTCTCCTTGATAGAACATCAGACTTTGATAACAAGAAAACAAATTGGCTTGAATGTGTGGTAAACCGATGCTTTGTACATTCACCAGACTGCAGTTATCATGTTATTAATTAAAATAGTACATACAATATTCACCTGAATGTGGATTGTTATAATGATTGAAAGGAAATTAATTATGAAACTATTCGTTATTTGCTCACAGGAAAATCAATTTTAGTTTTCAATTTATCAATTTTGTCAATATTGAAGAAAAACATGTTTTAAAGCATTGAGTCAGTACTGAATGAGTGGGTAGATTTGTGCTAATTGAAGAGGAATTAAGTTGTTCACTGTTTCAACATAGGAGATGTAAGGGGCCACCTAAGGTACTGATTAGCTTGCCAATATTATTGATGGATTTCATTTGCTTTTTAGAAAAGCAATTGTAAAAAATATAAATAAATGACTTTCAAGATATATGTAGTATGCCCATTAAAACAAAACTATAAGAGTTTCAAGACATGTGAAAATAGAAGATTTGACCTTGTGACCTGAAATTGTAACGTTAATCAATTGTTTTCTAATTAGCTAATGAACATGAAAATAATTGATGACACGGTATAGTAGTATGTTCATATGAAAATTCAAGGTGTGACCTTCTGACCTGAAATTGTAAAGTTAATTGCTTTCTAATTAGCTAATGAATATGAAAATAATTGATGATACCGTATAGTAATAAATATGCTATACATGGCACATCACTTTAGGCCAAATAAAAAGAGGTTTGTCTCAGCTTTTAAAATTTGCATTTTAGCGCATTAATGATTTTCCCCCATTTTTGATGTTTTTTCTTTTTGGTTTTACATTCAGAGAAAAAGAATATTCAGCTGTGAAGCGCCAAAACAAAAAGTGGCCCAAAAGTACAATTTTAAAAAGAAAAGGGTTTATAGTGCACTATTATTTTTTGCTTAAAAACAAGCAAAAAATAGGAACCATGTTCACAAGAGCACTAACATGAGACATCATTGACGACTTTTATGTAATTGGGATTATCCACCATAACTGAGATTTCATAAAGTTTACTGCATTTTATGTAATTCATAAGTTATACCTTTATTTACATTAATTGTACTCAATTCATTTTCACAAGTTTGCATGTTGACTAAAATATCTATAGCTATTTTAAGGAGACATAATGGGGGGGGAGGTTGGTGTGTCATGTTCCTCCAGGCAGGCATGGACATATCCGCGGGGACATATCCAGTGGTGGAGACTTGAAGTGCCCCCTTGGAAAAATATATTTTGGTGATATAGGGATGGAAATAGTGAAATTTTAGGTCAAATCATATTCTCTGTAAGCCCTGTTCCCATACTGTGATCAATTTCTCAATTAGCAGAGTTTTGCCCTTCCGATTGACCAAGCTGGTTTCCACATGCCTGCAGTCAATCCCTGTCCTCCCTCCCTTGATGTCACAAAGAGCATAGTAGTATATACGGACAGGTGATGTTGCCTCCCAGCTTGGACACATGCTTGCCCTACCTTCCATCCCCCTTGACTGAAAAGCCTGACATGCCATTGGGAGACAACTATATATTTAAATGAAACCTCAGTATGTTGAAATCTTAAGTGCACTGATCTTTCCGTCCGGGTTCTTCACTCAGAAAGAAACTTAAGATGTCCAAAACCTAAGATACAAGGATATGACAAAAGATGCACTTCTGACAGACGTGATCAAACTAATTGACACTTAAGAGGTTTTCTGACATATCTAGGTTGATTGATTGGAGAATTGATCAACCCATAGGCAGAGTTGTTCTTTTGAAAACAATAGTTCATCTCTATTCCGTAACATGCTTTGTGCTTGATTTGTAACAAAAATATGATTGCGCATATACATGAAGTGTTTTGTTTTATATTATGTTCCTCTGAATCCCTTTGAATGTAAACCATTTGATGCTTTGAAATGAATTCATTTCTGAAGGCATGACAGCTATTGTTACATGACATAAGCTTCAATAGTTTGCAATATCTTTTTTTCATGGATGTGACAGACCAGAGATGATATGTTATACTTCCCACAATGCATTTCTTCCTTGAACTGATTTGCTATTCAGTGCAGTGTGTTTCATCTCAAGTTGATTTCGCAGTGGCAGTTTTGAATCATGTGCGCTAACCTAATCCACTGCATACAAGGGCGATTTATTCGTACGCTAGCAACGCAACTACGTAAACTCGCTGATGGCACTCTCATCAGCTCTCAACTTGAGATGAGATAGACTATAGTGACAAGAAATACCTCAATTGCAATAACTGGATGAGCGTTAATTGAGGTGTATTTGTCATAGTCGAACCATTTTGCACTGAATCGCAACTCAGTACAGGAAGAAATGCATTGTGGGGAGTGTAAAATATTATTCTCTGGTGACAGACTAACCATTTAGTGCAACATTATTTCAACATTTTCATTCTATTATACAATTTAATCATAACAAACAAACTTTTTGCATAAAAATTAAAAACACTAATCTAAACATCTCACAAATGTTGTGAAATTATAATGATTGTGAAAATGAAGTTACCGTTGCATCTCCCATAGGCCATCAGCTTTGTTTCACAGTCAAACTAAGATATTTTCATATCTTTGATTTATGGATAATCTAATATCTTTATCTTTCTAGGTTCCACACACAGACTTGTAGCATTAATGTGTATTGTGAGAGTCTTGTTTCATATCTAGCAGAAAGGAAACCCAAATACCTACATAATGTCTCTCTTGTCTGGAATATATTTTCTGGAATACTTGCAATGTTAATGGTACATGTGTCATGACATAGTGACGAAAGGTCGTATCTTCTGTACACTATTTAACCATATGGTTTCTTTTGACTTGACTTCAGAGCCTGTTTCTATTCACTGTTATGTATTTGTATCCCATGCCTTATATTCTATTATTAGTATTAATGGCACAACAAACAATAGAATATTATTTTCTTGAATACTTGCAATGTTAATGGTACTTATGTCATGACATAGTGACAAAAGGACATATCTTCTTTTGACCTGAGTTCTAGCGCCCATTTATATTCACTGTTATGTATTCGCAGTATATTCTATGAAGGGCACAACAAACAATAGAATATTTGTTCTGAATACTTGCAATGTTAATGGTACATATGTCATGACATAGTGACAAGAGGATGCATCTTCTGTACGCTATTTAACCATAATGGGTTTTTTTTTACTTGACCCAGTCATTTACAAATCTAGTATCATATCTAGGGACACATTACTTTGTAGTATATAGTTACCAGCAGGGTCTTAATAGCTAGCCTCCCATCCACCAATCATTTTGGATGGGCAGTTTGTTCCTTGAACAGGCAACTTTAATGCTTGTGATATAAACTAAATTCTAATAATGCTTGAATAAGTTCTGTGAACTCAAAACAAAACAAGACCAGACAACTAATAAATCAAGGCTATAGCAATATTTGAACTGCCTGCACCAGAAGGGACAGATGTCTGGTTTATGTTTCAGGGTTGAATTTTGGATAGCCAGTTTTGGAGAAAATGATGGGCATTTGTCAAATCCTACCTAAAATTCTCTGAATACCAGTGCATATCAATATTTAGGAGTCAATTATTTTAGGAGTCAATTATTTTAGGAGTCAATAATTTTAAGAGTCAATAATTTTAAGAGTCAATTATTTTAGGAATCAGTTATTTTAGGAGTCAATTATTTTAGGAGTCAATTATTTTAGGAGTCAATTATTTTAGGAATCAATTATTTTAGGAGTCAATTATTGCATTCCTTAGGATTTCATTTTTAATTAAACACGATGGAAACAGCTTACAGCTTTTAATCAGTGTTGTTTTTAAAGCTCTCATGATGTACAAAGCTTTTCGTGAATTTGTAGTGCTTATTTAAGAAGCTCAAATGAAAACCATATAAACCACCTACATCAAGGTAAGTTGTTGATGGTCAGCTATGCTACTTACAAATGGAAATGATATTGAATGTTTTAAACATTCTTTTAGTTTCAGTGGGATTAACTTGTTTTATGTTATTGAACTCTCCTGTTAATTTACATTCTTTATAGCAGGTGTATAAAAGCCGTTACTTAAAACAGTATTGATTTCATTCTTTAGGTGCTCAAGTTGTTTTGTTGTATTGGTGCTTTTATTTGTATTTGTATAACATTTTACACCTGTTTTTAGTCCTTAACATTCAAGTTAAGTATACTATTTAGTATTCTGAGTCTTCTTTGTTGAAAGTGTGTCAGGTGTGTGTAGGGGCAGATCAAGAATTACAAAATTGATCATATTACCTGGGGACTAAGAGGTTAACATTTTCAAAAGTAGGCTGATTTTGTACAATTTTGCAGATTTGCTGGAACTTGCACCCTCTGCATCTGCCCCCGGGTTGCTCCAGCATGACTTTACCATTTCCTTACTGCTTTACTGCTAATAGCAAATATCCCAAGAATAATATGTAGCCCCCTGTGTAGAAATACCAGTGTATAAAACACCTTTTGATAGCAGCATTACAACAATAATCTGTCTACAGACATAGCACTGCATAAAACATCATTTAATTTGCTGTCTACTGCTGATAGCAGTGTTACAACAATAATCTGTCTACAGACATACCACTGTATAAAACATCATTTAATTTGCTGTCTACTGCTGATAGCAGTGTTACAACAATAATCTCTACAGACATAGCACTGCATAAAACGTCATTTAATTTGCTGTCTACTGCTGATAATCTCGCTACAGACATACCACTAAAACACCATTTAATTTGCTGTCTACTGCTGATAGCAGTGTTACAACAATAATCTGTCTACAGACATAGCACTGCATAAAACACCATTTAATTTGCTGTCTACTGCTGATAGCAGTGTTACAACAATAATCTGTCTACAGACATAGCACTGCATAAAACATAATTTAATTTGCTGTCTACTGCTGATAGTAGTGTTACCTCGCTACAGACATACCACTAAAACACCATTTAATTTGCTGTCTACTGCTGATAGCAGTGTTACAACAATAATCTGTCTACAGACATAGCACTGTATAAAACATCATTTAATTTGCAGTCTACTGCTGATAGCAGTGTTGCAACAATAATCTCTATACAGACATACCACTAAAACACCATTTAATTTGCTATCTACTGCTGATAGCAGTGTTACAACTATAATCTCGCTACAGACATACCACTAAAACACCTTTTAATTTGCTGTCTACTGCTGATAGCAGTGTTACAACAATAATCTGTCTACAGACATAGCACTGTATAAAACACTATTTAATTTGCTGTCTACTGCTGATAGCAGTGTTGCAACAATAATCTCTATACAGACATACCACTAAAATACCTTTTAATTTGCTGTCTACTGCTGATAGCAGTGTTACAACAATAATCTGTATACAGACATAGCACTGTATAAAACACCATTTAATTTGCTGTCTACTGCTGATAGCAGTGTTACAACAATAATCTTTCTACAGACATACCACTGCATAAAACGCCATTTAATTGCTATCTACTGCTGATAGCAGTGTTACAACAATAATCTTTCTACAGACATACCACTGTGTAAAATGCCATTTAATATTTGCTGTCTACTGCTGATAGCAGTGTTACAACAATAATCTCTATACAGACATACCACTAAAACACCATTTAATTTGCTGTCTACTGCTGATAGCACAATAATCTCTCTACAGACATATTGTTAAAACACCATTTAATTTGCTGTCTACTGCTGATAGCAGTATTATAACAATAATCTCTCTACAGACATATTGTTAAAACACCATTTAATTTGCTGTCTACTGATGGTAGCATCACAACAATAATTTATTTTTGTAACACTTTATCTGTTTATGGCATACCACTGCAATTTACTTTAATTAAGTTTTTTGCCACTTTTTTTGCCACTTTGCAGCCAAATGTCTTTATTTTAATGACAATAAAAAAGGCTATGATGAAAGGTAAAACATTCAAAAACTGGAAAAAAGAAATGTGTTAAAATGCAAATTTTAAAAGCTATGCCAGGGACCTGAAGAATCTGATTAGCTGAATTGAAATTCAGAGACGTTATCAAATATGTTGTCGTAAATACACCACCTGTACCTAAGACCTTGTTTTTTACAGGGTATTTCTAGTTCATTAAAATACATTACAATCATATAGCATCAGAATTTTGGAAAAATAATGTTTAAAAAAGGCATTCTCCAGAGTGAATATGACAATATTACTTTAAACTGGCTCTTTGCACACATAGGTGGAAATGTGCTTAGTGATGGTGAACACTGAACAAGCTGACGGATGATTAGAAATATTGCAGAATAAAGCTCTCTATAGACATTCACTGTGTAATGCACTATTTATTTTACTGCTTATAGCATAATGTCCCAAGACTCTACATCTCTAAAGACATATAACTCTATGTTACTCTATCAATTTTACCGTCTTCTGCAGATAGTAGTGTCCCAAGACTCAATCGTGCCATGTACATGATGTATAATTTGTGCGACACACCATAATACAATTCTGATGTCTATTGCTGATAGTATACAACAGTCTGTTGACCTACAAATCAGTCACATAAGCAACAGGCTAATAAACACCTTCATCCAGATGTGTATACGACGATACTAGACAAACTTGCGTATAGTAGTATCTATTTCAAAATAAACGCTAATCTATTTCTACTCTTCTAAAACTGCTGAGTACAGTTGATATTTAATAACTTTCACTCGGTACTTTCATGACTTTGAAATCCTCAGAATTTGATACCAACCTCTATCATGGATCATTGTTATTGCATATCTGATGTAGACTTGTTCATTTCAGACTGATATGAATTCATAAACATCTATAAATAACCCTACATTGGTCACCAGGAGGATGATCATATAATTTTGTTCTCATCCACACAGTTCTAGATAGAGATGTGATGTTATTCCGTCCTAGACTAGACTAAATCCATTTTTACTTCCCAACTCATCCAAACACAAATATGGAGGTGTTTTATTAACCTTTTAGCCATTGCCTATGTGAATTTCAGTCTCACTCATGAGACATAGTTTGACGATATTGTGGCTTCAGTTATTATGCTGGCAGCTAAGCAGAGGGAAAGGCTGAATTTATCTGAATGTAGTAGTAATGGGTATATAACTGCATGGGTATACAAAGGAAAGAAGAACCAATTGAGGGTGGTTATAGGACAGGTACACACTTAAAACTACGGGGTCAAAAAATGACCCAAACGGGGTCATTTTTGACCCCAGCATAGTTATCAACTAAACACCATACCACTAACGGGTCATTTTGACCCCATTGGTCGGGTCATTGCAATGACTACGTATTTGGGTCAAATAGTAACCCCATTGGGGTCAAAATATTACCACATTTCGGGTCAAATGAAATGACCCCTTCAAAAGGGTTGCCTTATTGGGTTACTTAATGACCTCATTTCGGGTCAAATGAAATGACCCATTTGAAAGGGTTGTTTTATAGGGTTACTCAATAACCACATTTAGGGGTTGTTTGGATTTTTTAGTAGGCCTATGGTCATGCTGGTCCCACCAGGACATAAGTGTGTTTCTGCACAGAGAAAGCATTACATAAACAGCAAACTGCAAAATGCGCCTGTGTATCACACTCACACACAGTCAGTCATCGCCTATGACAGTTCACGTATTATAAGCTTACATGATATAAGCTTATAGGCCTAACAACTGCAGCCAAGACACCAGCCACGACAGCATGAAATTGGAATGAATCTGCGTGCATAGACAAGGGACTATATGCATCCTTGCAGTCTCACTTTTCAACTAACTTTCCATATTCCATCATGCAGACAAGCACACACGACAATCCGCTGAGCTGCACAATCAGAACAAATATGGCGCTGATGTGACCACGTGAGCCGATGCACACCGTGTGTGCAAATAGTTCAAATGCAAGTCATTATAAAGTTGACAAATTGGGTAACTTCGGTCAAAAATTAGTTTTATTTATTAATCAACAAACATTAATTGCAGCTCATGTTTAAACTCATTTATGAATTGAGATTTTCAAAGCGGAAGATTGAAACTGATATCAATGCGCGACGGTATCGGCAAAATGACCACTAAGTTTTTGACCACGTTAAATCAGTGGCTAAAATGACCTCGTGAATGTGGTCAAATTAAAACAGTACAACCCCCTTGAAGGGTCAAAACAACCCCAAACGTGGTCAATTCAAAATGACCACGGAAAATATAACCCCGTAGTTTTTAGTGTGTAAGGCAACTTTCAATGAGGCAACATTTGACAAAAATGACTGAAAACTATATAAATAAAGGCCTAACAATCTTAAATATCAGGGTGAAGAGCATCCGATCCCAGGGGGAACTTTTAACAGCTCACAGGGGGGGGGGGGAGGGCTTCCCTCCCGTACCCCTTTGGATATACCACTGCTTGCAACATGCCTTTTCAATAGTGTTCAACATGTATAATATACAAAAACAAACAAAAAACATATAGAACAAGAACATTAATAATCGATAATAATGAGATTTAAGCAATTTTGTGGAAACAGCATCATGTGAGGCTTCGAGGTAGTTTGTTCCACAAAACTGGACCTGCAACAGTAGGGTTTGTAACCAATGCATATTGAATGAGAGGAAGCAAAGTGCCATTTGCTGATCTAGTTGTTGGTCCGGTGCAAGGGTTTCCGTTTCATTATTGTGTCATTACTTAGGTACTGCCATCTCTTATTGTGAATGCACATTTCTAAATGTGGACTCTTTCAATTTGAAAGAAAAAGAATCTTGAAAGGAATAATTTACATTATTATCTGGTGCCTTTGATGTATATATTTCTGTCGACGTAAATGGTTCAAGAGATTTGTTGTTACTCTTGTAGCACAGTTACATTTACAAGAATTACAGCAACATTATATCCAATAGTGTACTAAAATGCCATGTGTAAGACTACGGCAAGTAAAATTTAAGAATTTTAATTAAAACCCAGGATCACTGTTTTTTTACCAACTCCCCCATAGAACTCCACAGTTAAGCAGCTAAGTGGTTTTCTTTCATTTTACCTCATTATTTTGGCTTAAAATTATCAGAAAATCTCCTTGACAGTTATTACTAAATACTAATATTATGTAATAATTTTTAGCAAAGAATAATGAAATAAAAATTTGACCGAAATCATTCATTGATTGCTTGAACAGGTATGAGTACAATTGGATGGAGCACATACCCCCATCAAAGTGAAAATTTGACACTTTTGATTAAAAACGGACCCACATGCTACGCCTCTGCACATCCGTATCCATAGACATTCCCTCCATATCATTTCTCCAGCCAGTCAGTAGACTACTACCATGACTACCATGGTTCTGTAGCATAATTATGACACGATCTGGTCCATGGGGGCCAAAGGAGGCATTTTTGAAAAGTGAGTTACTGTAATTATTACATTACTAGCGGGATACCCGCACTTCGTGCGGGTCCCCGCTAGATGAGTAAATGGGGGCGTTCACTATAACAGGAAGAATTTCTGAACAGGTAGAATCATTGAAAAGTACATTTTATTTATCTAAATCTGTCTCTTCTTACATTTTCTTTTTTAGTTTCTTCTGCTTAGCTTGTGATTTCCCGTTTCCATGTTTTTTATTTAATTCTGTTCTCATTATTTTAGCTTCCTTTTTTCTTACATTTCCTGATTAGTTTCTTTCCTTCTTTGTTTCGTTCCCGTTATTACTCGTACCTTTTTTGTCCTCATTTTAATTTTCTTTTTCTTTATAGTACCGCTTCATGTTGTTTATACAAATCACATCTTTCCCCCGTATTTATTACGTCCTCTCCAAGTAGCATGTCTGCAGATGTGTTCACCCGTTATCATAATCCCGTGACCCGTCCATGTACCTTTTTGTCCTTTATTTTTCCTTCTTTCTGTATTATCATGTCCACTGGTCTCTGGCTCGCAAGTTATGCGTGGCTCTCGCGCCGTTCTGGCGTGCATTGGGGTAGTCGCGCATTCGCATAGCGACGCCAAGGCACTGCCGCCAGCTGCAGTGACGCGTAGTCTGGCAACAGATTTTTATAACAAAAACCCTGTTTTTACCCATATTTCACTGTTTTTGCAGCCAATTTTTGACCGTTTCCAACCAAATTTTCGCATTACCGTCTCGGTAAGTTCCTTGATCTCCCGTATGAATTTGGCGACATTTGGATTGAAACTGACCGAGCCTTTATACACATACATATATAGATAGATACATAGATACAACATTAGCCTATTTATAGTAAGATGAAATGCGTCTCTCAATGATGAAGACCCAACTTGACCCAACTTTGTTTTGTAGCTGTGATGCTTACTTCGGTAGTTCAGTAGGCATACCCATAATCTGAATTGGTCCGATGAGATGCACCTGTTATCACACTGTAATGCTTTCCGATGCGCGCACTGTACTCCGCGCACAATCCCGTTGATACTCGCGATAACGCACATGCGAAAGCACGCGATAGTACACCGTGAGAACGCAAACCAGCGCGCCAACGCAAACGCGATAGCGCGCGGACGGACGGACGGACACGCCATGATTAGTATTATGATACATACAATAGGCTTTCATTTACTGAAAACACTAAAGGTCTATCTAGCATACTTGGTTCTAAAGTTATGAAGTTTTTTGATGCTTATTTGCATATGTATTTTATTGTTTTTTACTCCATATTTTGACCTTTATCTCAGTTTCAAATTTGCCGCCTTTGGACTCCATGGACCAGATCGTGTCACAATTACAACAGTGCTGGAAAATAGATACAACGGAAACAATGTGCCAATCCAGTTGATATCCATATACCCCCTCCCCTGTGCATGGAAGACATGACCTTAACCTCCCACACAGGGGTTGTAAATTTCAAATGGGATCACACATTCAGGTAACCCCATTTGAAATTCACACTCCCTATGTGGGAGATTAAGATCATGTCTTCCATAGGGGTGTATGGATTTCAACTGGAATAGCCTAAAGTAATTGCTCTAGAAACAATATCACCAGTCAAGATTCACTGACTGAGAGAAATAATAAAATATTGGTTTAAGAGAAAAAGACACCTGTAATTATGTAAGTTATCAAAACCTGAAGATATTTTATGAGCAAAATCGTAGTTAGCTTAGCTATTAAGTTATTGTGTGTGCCAGTGCCTATTATTTAAATCCATTCATTTTGTCATGTGAGTAAAACAAAGTTTTATTTGTACTGAAGCGCAGTAGCTGCCATGTGAACATTTCCAGAATTATCTGTATATAAATGGGACCTTTTTGTGAGATTTTTACTGTCATGCTTTTCGTAGTTAATTTCAGGACTGCAAATTAAAAATTTATGGAGGCATGGTAGCCCAGCGGTACAGGCTCTGCCTTGCAACCAGTGGATTGCGAGTTCGAGCCCCAGTGGTGCCATCATGTTGTGCTCTTGGGCAAGGCACTTTACCTCACTTGCCTCTTTCTACCCTGGGGTGAAATGGGAAGCTGCTATGAATATTGTCCATTGAGTGGCGCCATAGGGTATGAGCATGCCTTGGGAATTGAAAGGCAGGTGACATGGTCTTATGACAGCGGAATAAATGTTAAGTGCTTTGATACTTGTGAAAGGCGCTGTTTAAATATCAACATTTATTTTATTTATTTTTAAAAGCCCATGAAATTATTTTTTGACACAGGGTTTTAAATGTGTAGATGTTTGAAACTGGGAATATAAACAACCTCAAAACTGCTCAGAACAGGTAAAATTGCAAAAAATCAATACTGCTAAAATATCCTGCTATACATAACTGAACATCATTTCATCGTGTTATTAATTGGACCACTCACCAGCGTGTCCAGGATCTGTTCCTGTGGGGGGCTCAGAGGGGCTTTCAGAGTTATGCGGGTTGTGCGGATTTTTAACAAAGTGCTGGGGGCTAAAGCACTGGCCTTTCTCAGAGTCAGAGTCATGCCTTTGAGCAGTCCCTACAAGTGAAATTCTCTTTCTAATGGGCATACATTTACACAAGCTATACACAAAACATTTAAAGGAAACGTTTAAATGTTGGGTTATATAAAGGCTATAAAGGTTATAAAATGTTTCAATAATTTTTGAAAATTTGCTGCAAATCATTCTAACATAATTTTGTCTTCCATAGAGGGTGTTATGGATTTCAACTGAAATTGATCATACAGCAGCAATGACATTCCTCATGCAACTTTGTTTTACTTTTGTAGTGATTTGCATTTATATAGACATCGTTAAACACGTTGCATTCAATATGTAATATTGTATGGCATTCAAAACAAACTCTAGCGGGTTACGCTACTCATTTAATTTAGATTCCAGGATGTTTCTTACCAAAACTACAAAGCCTTCTTCATTACAAATTAATGCTAAATACATAATTGTGTCTGGCGTTATTGGGTCGCTCAAATAACTGGGTCATTAATGATGTGATCAGAGAACGGTTAAATGTTGTTATCATCCACAGAACACAGATAATGGGGTAGTGAGTTGGATAGGTGATCACAACTAATGAAATATGTGATTAATTATCTAGAGGTAAGTATTATGTCTGTCTACATTTTGTTGTGAAGAATGTGAATACTTTCATATCAGTCATTACCTGGTCTATTATCGTGTCAGTAAACTTATGAGATAAAATGATGAGATTATAGAAACAACTCGTAATGGGTACGTGTGAGAAATCAGGAAATATTTTCTTGTTGGATGATATTCAAACATTTTGTTCTCATAAATCAAAAGTGGTAATGTGTTTTGCCTCTTTCTAATGTATAGCTATGTCATTTGTGATGTGATCCAGCAAAATCAGTCGGAAGTTGGATATATTGATTTTCAGATATAGCCGAACAAAGACTATAATTTCTTTTGTTGCATATTGTTTTAGAAACACTTCAACGGTTCATATCATTGGAACTATATGTTCAATTTTAATTGGGTTTTCTGCAAAATATAGATTTGCAAATGCTTTATACAATCATGCAAAAAAATGAAAATTGAATATGCTCAACTTCAGACTGATTTTGCTTGATCACACCACATTTACTTAATCTAACAATAATATTTATTGGGAAAAGTAAGGGATGTGATATTGTGTCAACATCTAAGTTAAATGAATAGAAGTTAGAAGATACAATTTTCAACATAATGTGTTTAGTAGGGATTTTGTGAGAATTTACATGCCTGGGGCGAAACATGCTGCGATCTTAATGATATTTCAGCACAATATGATACATAGAGGCCTTGCATGTGACGTATCATCCCGTAAATATGGCGGACTACTCAAATGCATTCAACAAAAGCATGATTGCAATCTACCGTGACAGTTCGGCTCGCTCATATAACCCTGCACTACGATCGAATAGGTTGATGACAACATTTGATTGAATGGACTGCACTCCGCCATAACTACGGTGAAGGACACCGGTTCAAATCCTTTGTTTGGAGCCAATCGATAAAAGAATGCAAGGCCTCTATTAGTATGTACACTAGTAAAATTCTCTGAGAGTTCCAAGTCAATACAAGAATAAAAGTGTTATTTGCCACACCCTAGTGTCTAGGGTAGAAAATTAATTTGTTATCTTTTCATTTTTTCTTTTCATAATTTCATTATTACTGATCAACTGGGCCAAAGATGAATCAGATACAGAATAATCACAAAATCTTTATTATCTCTGAAAATATTGTCACTTAATATGACACTGCAGCAGATTACCATGTTCTGGAAGTAGGCTTTACCCTGCCTGCAATAAGTCGTGATAAGTAACTGCACACAGATATTTACCAACCCTTAATTAAATGACATCTTTCAATCACATCTCTATCAATAGTAGCAGATTCTTCAAACAAATATTTAACAAAATGGAAGTAACATCATCATTATTTTAGTACTTAAAAGCATTTCCCCGAGTATTTCACATAAAATGTTATTCACCTCTCCTGTAAATTTGACACCTAATTATTTTGTTCTGTAATCAATCAGAACTCATCATAACAGTGATGAACGCTCAAATGCGTTTGGTATAAACCATTGTTTACCTAGCAGGTGAAACGCTCTGATCATCCTACAAAAAATAACAGTTGAAGAGTCATACTTAATATAGAGGTCAATCAGTGATTGGTACTCTCTGCATCTCAATACAAACAATGTCATATTTTGGTAACCTTTCTTCACCAGTCAATTTATCCATCGGAATTGATAAATAAGCACTTTGGATGGTCACTTTGTTCAAGATTTTTTCTGAGAACTTACAAGAAAAATTGTTATCCTCTAGTGAGAAGTGAAAAGAAAAATGATAAGGTATTACACCACCAAATGGCCGTGCCATAGAGTTGTGTACAACATTGGCGATAAACAAAAAACATCCGCTTTTCTTCACAGGAGCTCCTCAGATGATAGCTGAAATCAGCCCTTGAAGACTGATCCTTCTGATTAGGAAAAACAGTAGGTTGACTTTTTTTTATAACGACTGGACATCAAAGTCCACTATGTTTTGAGGCTCACATAATTTCTAGGCAAAATCCAGAAAGAAAGGGGGTCCTAGCCTTAGCTTTAAAATAATGATCCCAATAACTTAAGTTAGTCTAATTTATACTTTATGTAAAACAAACATTCTGGTCACAGGTTTCTTTTTCTTTAAATTTACTTTGAGCATAATTTGAAGAAACAAACCAAGTTGTCAAAATTTGTGTAATGATCAGAGTGCAAATATCTACTGATGATAGCATGGTAAAAGTACTAAAGCACTGAAGATAACATAGTTATTACTACGCTATCTACTGAAGATAGCACAATTATTACTATGGCTAGCAAATTGGAGAAAATGCTATCCACTGGTATTCAATAAGCTGTTTTTTATTTGTTTGAATAGTGAAATTAAATGCACAACCTTATAAAAAAGATGGAAAAGGGTGTTCTAGAAAACCAGGGCTTGATCAGGTTTCTGTTCTGTGGTGCAAAGTCATCAAAGTGTAAACAAATTCAAAGTTATGTGAGCTTTGTACATGCATTTATCCCAGAAAAGTCAATCCACAAGAAGGATGATGACATTATAATTTTGTCCTCTCCTTCCCACTTACAGAATTTGCCCAGTAGACCACTCCTAGGCCATCACTGGTAAAACCAAGTGCTTAGTTCTTATATGGTACTAATTATATAACAGCATATTTTCAGGTAACTAGCAGGCAGACAGCTTGACTTTGAAGCCACCCCTTATATTTGAATAGCGTTTATATCAGCAGGCTATTTGAGCTGATGGCTTTATAGTAACCATATCTTTACATTTGAGCTGTATACCTACTCTATGACTCGTCACACCTTACCATATGTGAATGTATTTATATAAATGTATCTTCCATATGCCCGCAGGCATAATAGCATGTCTTTAGGCACATAGAAAAGCGAGTGAGGATATGTATAACCATTGCCACGCATCTTATTACACAGCTGATGGGCTAAATCACAAACCATCTTCCTTCATATTAGGGTCTGGGTAAATTCCATTGCACATAGCAAATATTGAATGTTCAGTGTGATGAGGAACACTTTCAAGTAGCATGCTGGCTTTTGTTTTAAAGCCAAAGGCACGATATTTGGCTATTCCAGTTGAAATGGAAGACATGACCTTAATCTCCCACACAGAGTGTGAATTTCAAATGGGGTTACCTGAACGGGTGACTCCATTTGAAATCTACATCCCCTGTGTGGGAGATTAAGGTCATGTCTTCCGTAGGGGTGTATGGATTTCAACCGGAATAGCATATTGTCTATTTATGACATATTCCATGAAAATATACCTTTAGTCAGTTTGACAAGTTCTGAGAAATAAGCTTAAAAAATGTAAAGAAACAAAAGACAAATATTGGCTAACTTCAAACCCAAAGTTATTTTTAAAAAGCTCATTTTTGTCCCTTCTACAAAATAAGTAAATGTCACTGTTTTGACAAAGTCAGGCTTTATTCCTTTTTTGGTTATAACTGACTTTAAAAAATGAATAGGGGTGGTGTGGTGTATGATGTTGCATCTTATGCAAAATGCTGAGGGGGCACTTTAAAGGGTTGTAGAGAGGGAACCTCCTTCAAAAGAATTGGCTTTTACCTCATCAGATGAGTTAATATACAAAAAGTAACACTAGGGACTATTTGACATTTTCAGTTTCTTCATGTTTTATTTTGCAAGGTTGAAATCCAGAATGAGCATCTATATGTGTAAAAATGGATGTAAAACAATTGTTTAGAGCAACTAAATCTCAAAATAATTAAAAGAAAAATTCAAGATAATTTTTTGTGTATAACCAGTTGTATGCATCATAATTAGTTACAGTCAAATAATGCATCATATAGGCTCTATTATCTTTGCAAAATGAATAAAGATAAATCCCTTGTTTTCTTTGGAGAATACAATTGCCAATAATTCATGAAACATCTCAATTAATAAGATACAGCATCATAAGTTCAAGAAGAAAATTGATCCAAACAATTCTATAGGCATTGAAGTAATAGCCGCATGTTTTTAATGTATTTTAATGTGAATTGCATGAGTGATAGTTGCGCAGACAGGTACTTATATGCAGACATGGATGCAGCATGACTATTGTGGAAATGGAAGGACATTGAAATCTTAATGGAGTGTTAATGTGATGGTCAAGCTGGATAAAATGTCCTACATTTTACGCAGGAAATCTCCGCTAGGACATAGCTTGTTATGTTCAAATAGAATTGTTAAAGAGACGTCATATGCTCGGGCTAGATTTTGTTTGAAATTGTGATTGTAAAAAAGTCACATTGGCTTTACAATTGGAATATTGACAACTCCTTTTCTTTAAACTGCCATAACTTGCTAAATAAATTGGCATGACCTACATGTTTGGGCAAATTTCCCTTTTCAATTGGTTTAATTTGGGTCAACTTTCAAAGTGCCAGCAGCATCTTCCTTCCCAAAACTAAACCCAAACAATCCCAACAAAATTCATTTCAAAACACTCTGCAGTAGAATCGCAAACAACATACATAATACATCGTCTAGTGACATAGATATGAAATTTATTCAAAGGATGATTTGAAGAGCTTCTAGATTACACCAAGAGTTTGGGCATAGGTTTACACTCCTCGAGTCTGTGTTGGATCATAGCAACGGATGCGGACATACGTACCTGTATTCAAAATGTGGTGTTGCCAGTGGCAGTGTTACGTGGTCTAATTAGGTTGCCTCGAGCTTGTCTAGCGATATTTACTGTGCACTCAGTCAAGGAAGTTCCGGAAGTTTTAGGCTGGTTAAGGTAGTAATCGGATGCCTTTTTTCTCTTAAATGCTGCACTTTTGGGAAAAACATCTAAAGTAAAAATATGTACCAATTCATCACTAGACACGGTAGAAACGAGTTTTATGATCATGATGGATAGCTACAGTTATTGAATAAAAACAAAATTCTTTCTCAATTTACATATCCATGATTTGAAATTATGGGCATATGGGCGAAGTTCCTGATGTATTCCTTATTGAATCTCAGCCACAGGATTGAGTGAAATGTATAGCCACATGCAACGCATCAGCTGATAGGGAGTTTGCACTAGGCGAGACAGTGCGTCCTATCCAATAACGATTAAGTTACAAGGCCCATTTTAGGGTCAATAAGTTTCGGAGGTATTCTGAATCTACACCTATTGGACGTCTATCTATGTCTGGAATGAAGTGGGTAGTGATATCACTTCAAGAGTTTGTTGTGCCTCTTTTAAGTACCATTATTAGATATTGACCCAAATTCATTGAGTTTCAGAAAATAATATCATAAAGCAATGTCCTCATAATGGTGATGTTCATGTCGAAATTTGTTGATAGGTAATATCAGCCTTTATTAAAATAGCTGGTCCTGTAGATGAAGATATTATAGCCGAATATAATAACATGTTAGACTTGAAATGCAGTAAGAATGTCACAAAACTGATGAAGTATATTTTTACCTTTTTTTGTGTACATTTGCCATCTTGTGTTCTGGATATTTTTGTTATCTCTGTACTTTATCTGTCCACTAAATTTCTTCATTCTTCAAAATGTCATTTCATTGTCCCAGTCTCAATGTAGTAAACTTTCACAGTTTCCTCTTGTAGCGAGCAATCGTTCCCCATTGTGTTTATTTGTTCTTGTGCAGGATGTGTATCCCCATTACCTACTTTACTTATAATTATACTGGGGAAACGATTAAGCATCCGTAATGATCTCCATCACTTGTGTACTTGCGTAATATTTGTTTGTGTGTATTGTACACCACGATTGCAAACATAATAGACCCAGTTTTAACCATGCAGTTTATCAGTGGGAGCTGGTAGCCTAATGGATAAGGCGTCCGTCTAGAGATCGGAAGGTTGTGGGTTTGATTCCCATGCTGGCACATTCCCTTGCTGCTTTTTTTTTTTCAAGTTGGGTTGTGTGCCGGTCCGGGTTTGTGTTTATTTGTTGTCATGTTTAATTGTATAGCACATTGAGTTGGTAAACTGTTCATTCTTTCTTAAACTTCCACAGTCAAAGTCGGCAATGAGTGGCAGCTTCAAGGTCAAATTGCAGAAATTGCTCTCACTTCTTTGCCATACAGTGAAGGAGACATGTCAGACATGATGACCAAATATGTTCAAAGATCCTTCTTTCTTCAGAACTTTTGATACATTGTGCTTCACGTATGGGCAGTGGGAGTATATACAACAAGACAAGAATAATTGTAAGAAGACAAGGGGATATAGCAATATGTTTTTCAGATTCAGTCCTGTGACACCAGTGTCACTTCCCAGTAGTTGTTTGCGACATCTTGAAAAAGTTTCCTGAGTGAAATGCTCCTGCATCCTTAGCTCAGGCCCATACGCAGGATGTAATTTTGGGGGTGGGGGGGGGTGGGGTGGGGTGGGCAGTGCGGGACTTCCTAAAAGTGGGCTCTTTTTGAAAGACTAGTGTACTTGTGTAGAGTTTTGATGTTATTGAATTGATATAGACTTGAAACAGACCAGAGGGTCAGAGACTGCACTTAAAATGTGGGAAGATAATTGTATTACTTTTTTGTACACAAAATAATGGCAAAAAACAAAATACATATAATGGCAAAAAACAAAATACATTTTACGGATTGTAGCAGTGATTCTTAAGATAGGGTTTGAAAGACTTCCAAATCATTTGAAAACATTTTCCATTCCAAACAGTGTTATCCCCCATACAGGTAACCTTTGGCTAACCCCTGTTTGGTTGCACATGCATGTTTTGAGTGTATTGACCTGTTTTCGGTGGTCTGTTCATACAAGCGGGATTGCAGTCAAGTGTTACCAGTGATCTGCTTACATGGGTATTTAGTGTGGGGGAGTATGCAGAATCAGACAGAAAGGAGGTCCAGTGAATGGATAAGTAACATCAGGTTGCTTGCTAAAATCTTTATGCTGCTTCTTTTTTTGGGGGGTGAAAATGTTTCCAGAAACTTATGTTGCATTTATGAGTTCAAATCGGGGCCATGTGAAGCTACAAAGTTAAAAGGGCAGAAAATGCAATTGTAAGTTGAAAACAATACAAAGCAAGAACCATGTTTACCCAAAAATGGTAATCTGAGGAACATTCAGAATATGGAAATTGCTGACCATGCTGAATTGGATGAAAGAGTCCAAGTCAGGGTTAGTTGGACTGAGCTTTTCCGTAATGTGGCAGGTGTACAAATAAACAAGTAAACAAATTAACTAACAAACAACCAGTTTCCAACAGTTCCTTTCAACTTGACTTAAACAAATAAATAGAGTTAAATAAAATAAAAATGATGTGTAAAACTAACTTGTGTATAAAGTTAAGGGAAGTCAATTTTAAGCACAGTAGTTACTTATCATCTCAAAAAGATCAGAAACTTAATTGGGCCCTTAAGTTGTGGAGAGGCAGACAGATAGGCATAGAAAATACATTTTGAATGCAATTTTCATGCTGCTAAGTTCTATACTGTTAAAAAATTACAATTCATTGTTCAAATAGCTTATGACAACATTTGAAAAAGAGAAACAGACTGTTTTACTTTGTCTACAGTTGACATCAGAAAGCAGTGGGTTATGGTTTTGAATTCTGAAGCCTTACAGGGATTTGTATTTTGCTGCATTATTAAACAGCAGAAAATAAAATTGAAGGGGACATAAGTTGAAGGGGGCCATAACTTGAGGGTTCTGCTGTGAGGTTGTTATAACAACAAAATCAATAAAATAAAAGCGTACAACATCATTTGCTTTATTAAGAAGCTAATGTTGGGAAGGATACGTACTGTTTATCTGACCCCTATGACCGTGTTGGTATGTCTTGTTAGTGCAATACTAACATAACCCAATGCAGCATACGATTCGTTGCCAAGCAATTCTGACTACTTAACTCTTAATGATGCGTAAATATTGCCTAAAGATGCGAGGCTGTGGTTTTAACCTGTTAGTAAGTTTTAGGAAATGGTTCACCACACCATTTCTTTCTTTTGTTTTATGGTAATACTATTGAAATGTATTATATTCCCTGTAGTGTGCAAAGGGTTGTTGGATGTGAAAAAGCTCACTGTCAGGGCATCACCCTTTACAAAACGTGGTGAGACAATTTTCAGATGTTTGTATTTATCAAACTGCAGTGAACAAAATTTTCCAAATGCTCATATCAGTGTTACATAAGTAAATGTGCTTAAAGTTATGGATTCAGAAAAGCAAAAAGCGGCAGGACTTTCTTTTTTTGATGTGTTTATATATTATTTCAGCACAGAGAGGTAATGGTTCTAAACTTAAGGGGAAAAATTGGGTTTGTAGGACAAACAGAAGTTGTAAAGAAATTGCTGTCAAATTCAACCACACATTAAGGCAATGTAAGATAATAATATTACTTGGAAACCATTTCTGTATGTCATCAATTTGGCACATATCAAAATGTTTGTTCTCATTATGAGCATGATGAGGGAGATATTACACTACATGCTCCAGATAATAAGGGCCTATCAAGTTGAAGCAAGGAGCCGCTTAGGGAGTTGATAGAATGAACTGATTTCAAGGCAGTCACAGTGAAGGGGAAGAAACATTATGTTCTGCAGCTGAAAACAGCACAAATTATTCATCAGCTGTTTTGTGAGAAACAAAATGACATGTTTTATACGTTATTAGTAAGCAAACAGAATTACCACAATTTTGTTCTTTGATAATTGGTTTTGCTATAGACAACTTGAATTTGAAGAATAAAAAAGGCTACTTGAAAGTATTCTTACAGTATTATCCCCAAAACTCCTGTTGTAATAAGAAATGTATACCAATGCGATAAACAAATCAAACACTGAATACGTTTGAATGTTTGATATTTTAATGCATATATTGAACAATCTGCTATCCCTCATGCTTCAAACCACATAGTGACGTGATGTTACCATTGTATTTAGAATCAAACGAAAGACAATCTTTGTCCCATATCTATTAAATTGGGTAAAAATTGACATTAAAATGGAATGAACACCGCTAAGCCGGAATCAATGGAAATAATATATATTAAAGTAAATCAGAAGCAAGCTCTATGATATCTTTTCTTACATCACAATGGAGATTTGATCAGTTCTGCTCCAGTTGAACTTATTATTCTCTATTTTTCGACAAGAGCGTGCCTTATATATGCATGCATTCTCATGTTTAAATTGTTCCCATTTCAAAAGGGGTAAACATTAGTTGACCCTATTCTTTTAAAATGTGTATTGATGTGAGCCTCATTGATTCCAAGTTGAGGGAAGTAGGTTGCAGGTGTCACTCAAGTTTGTCGATTATTTTTCTATTTGTTTGAGATGACAATCATCCCATCTTGACATTATTTGCTTTATTGGAGTCATATTTTGATCTCTTCTTGACCTTTTATCATGAGTAATGTGATTAAATCTGGTGGAATTTCAAATAATGCAATTGTTTTGACATGTTTGAAGAGAGACATAAAACTTAGTGTTTTGAGTAAATGCAATTGTTTTGAAAGAAAACTTAAAACCTGATAATGCAATTGTTTTACTTTGTGTAGCCTAATTTGCTACGGTTTTTATTATGTAATTCAGGTAAGTCAGTCTGTTCATATGATTAAAGAGTCTTACACAGATGATTTCAGGGCATTTGTGTGTTTGATTGGTTGTCATTGGTTTGGAAAGCATAAAGAATACATGATTCTTTGGAAGCTAAGGTTTGAATCCCTTCTGCCATGTCTGCTTGATTAGTTTCAGCAGAGAAACCAGTAACTCTGCTTGGCTTCAGTATGCATGGAGCTCTTACTTCCATGGTTTCAGTTAAAAGCTCAACACTTGGCTATCTAAATCGTATGCCTTCTGAGAATGTGTTTAAGTCATGATTTGAACTAATTCAAGTTGAATTAATCATGATACTATAGTTAGCCTTCCTCCATGGTGTTCACACTTACTGATCATTGCCTCAAACATAGAATTGTATCATTTTATTAAACTTGTTGAAGAGATACATCTGAATGAGGAGGGTTTGCATCTCTCTGATTCCACCTGCTACTATTGTAGTCTAACTTATGTGGACAAATCTCCTTGTAAATGCAAAAAGTGATGGAGCAGTGGGACATTATGATCCACATTCATTGTTTCCTTAAAGCTGATAGAGCATTTCATGTATTTGCAGGTCACAGTTTGTACTAATATGATAGACATGTGACAAATTTGCTGTCAAATAAGTTGGACTATTATCATCATTAGAGGGAGCCATGGGCTTCCCTTATGAGTCAGAATGCTAAGGATTTCATTCAAAAATTGGTCTTCAGTGTGACAATTTTTACAATATTTATTAACACATGTTTGTGCTTTAGTTTTGGTAGTCCCTCCATATTTCAACCGTGACAACCTGTATTTTAAGTCATAACTGGTCTAAAATCGGTCATCAGTTGTTGCTGTTTATTCCAGCTTACACCAGACTTATCTTAAGGCGATCTTACCTCATGGGCCATTAAAGAGTAATCGAAGTTCATTTATAAACCCATTTCATGATTTGAAATTGTTTCTTTACTGGGAATCTATTGCTTAAAAGGGCTTAAAAGGTTACAGTTCTTATCGCTATGGGCAAAACACTGTCAGAAAGTGCTGCAAATCATGGCTCGATTTATACAAAAATAGTGCAAATTTCAATACTGTAAACAGTTTTTCAAGTGCCTAAATCAGTAGTGCTGGATTAAAGGGGAAAGAGAAACATGCAAATTGGTATGTGTAAGTCTAAAAGTCATTTATTAAAGTGATATAACGGGATTAACGCAACATAATGCCTTTGGCATCAATGTTAACAACGCAATGCTAGCCAAATTATGTTACCTATGTGCTGTTTTAAGTTTCCTAGCAAAAACACATTTGCATCAAAGGAAAGGAAAATGTTGGTCCAATATATACATAAGGTAAGTGCGCGTCGTCGAGTCAAATCATGAATATTCAATGGCTGAGAGTAGCAGGTGCAGAGCACAATTTCATGCATTTTTGGGTAGATTTTCAAACAGAACATTAAATTTCCTATAAAAAGAAATCCCTTGAAATGAGAGTAAAGCTGTTGAAGATAATAACAAGTTAAGAAAAAAAATCTCATCAGTTCTCAGATCAAGAGTGCGTTGAACAAAATTAAGATGCATAGAGGTTAGTTTTACGGAGCTTCTAGGAGCCTGCGGATGTGTTCCCAGAATGTGTAAGGAAGTTTTGATGTGATCTCTAGGTAGAAAGGAATTGAACTTTAAGTAAATCATTGAAGTGGAGTCAATTTCTATTGTATGAAAATCCATACCTGGATTGGGGCTTAAAAGTTTTTAAAAGTATGAATTTTCATTGCATTTGGTGCTTAGCTTGTTATTTGAAGGGAATTGTAACTATGGATCAGGTGTGGCTCAAAACTTATAATAAAGGAAAACCAAATGTTTTATTTATTTTGTCAATACTTATTTTCATTCAACTTTCAGATGATGTTTCAAAGATTGAAATAAAATAGCTCCAGGATGTCATAAGAGAAACTAGTCTTTCAAATAAAGAACAATAGTGAAATTGGAACAAAATGAAATGCTAGGCACGGATATCGGATGAAACGGTATAATTAGAATTAATATGAAATGTAACATGAATGAAGTGTTATGAAATGTGATTTCTAGCTGTAGATTTATGAACAAAAAAGTTCCCAAATTCAACTACCATTATTAGTCACTGGTGACAGAAAATTCAAAATTGATATGTTCTAATGTTCTATATAACCTTTCCTTGGTTTTTTCATTGCAGGGGAAAATGAATTCTAAACATAAAACATGCATTGCATACACATGCACAAAAGCACATTGTGGATATATGGCATAATTGTCTGGATATCCCTTTAAACCAAAACATAGACTGCAGTTAAAGAGATATATCTGGATTCTTTTAAAAGCATCTTTATGTCTCAATAGATATCCATGTAAAAGCTCGAGTTATGCATTATCATATGTATGATGTGTCTGTGTTGTAATTTTAAGCTGTTGACAGCCTAGAAATAAAAATTGGATGTTACCTTTGTCAAACTTAACAGCCAAATCTGCAAGAAAGCTTATGCACACAATCATGATGTAGTTCCAGGTTTCTGATGGTATAAAAATCTCAACTTTTTTGGAGTAAGTTGGAGGGATGAGGATCACAAAGTGCTCCTTTAACCAAGGGTAACAATGAAGGTGTCAGATGTACCTCCCAACAGTATGGTACGGTACCATTTCCTAGGCTACCCATCAATTTTTGTTAGTGATAGCAATATTCAATGTGATCGTCGGCCATTTTGTTATCGATGATGGTGCATCTTGCAAAAGAAGTATCTGTAAGTAACTGAAGGATTTATATCTTTAGGGAGTGCTCCCTAGTACTTGTGACTTCCTATCTAATGGAACCCTAACCAAAGAAACATACCACTTGACCATTGTTGACTTGAGGAAGAATGTCAATGTAGTCTGACACAAATAAACCCATTGCTATGACAATGTCAATAATGCTTGCCAAGTATTTGTTTGCACTTGGCTTGCTTTGGCTTCTGTGCAACCTACTCTTTGAGCTGTTTGAAGTCCTTAGATGACATTGCAAGGTTAGATAGGAAACTGTATGTGAATGAATACTGCACTGACCTGTAGTATTCTGGATACTTCTGAGGGTTTCCAATGGGTTTGCCATCCAGCAAGTATAAATTTATCAGGATTTCGTCAATATTTGCTCTGATTTCTTTAGGACAAAACTATTAAGGTGGCTATGCATTGATTGATTAAAAGTGTTGTGATTATTCATGCAAGATTAAAAGTATACATTTTTGGAATGGAAATTAGTTAAGGAATCTAAACAAAAACCAAGATTGGTATAAAAATAATAATTTTGGATAATATCACAAAAGAAAACAACATTTTTTTTGCCTCAAAGTTTTGCAAACACTAAAGAAAAATTCAAAATTTGGCTTTTGCATGTTTTTTGTAATCGAGATACTCCATTCCAGGAAGGTTTAAAAAAAATGTTTAGATATTGATTTAATTTTTTTTATTTATTGACCATAATTATGATCTCCTTCTTTGCAGATATACTTTTATGAGAACGTGGAATACAGCTGAAAGAACACGCAATAATTTGGTAACATCCAAGAAAATATAGGTAGGAAAGAAAATTTCTTTGAGTATTAAAGTTCCTCATCTTAACATCTATAAACTCCTGAAAATTGGAACATTTTATAAAAATTGACACGTTCAAAATTTGTTGACCTGTCAAATATAAAATGATGTCTTTTAAAACCACTTTAAAGAGTGCAATAATGCATGAATACACTTTGCTTACAGTTAATTGTACGTGCAAAATGGGTATTTGACTGTAAAAGTGTATTGTTGTAGTGCTATCCGGTCAAGGCTTGTAGAGCACATTTTCATTCATTAAGAGTAGAGGGTAAATGCAGTTCAAATCTGTGTGGTTGAGACACTTCATTCACAGTTTTGCTCCCAGGTAGCAGTCAGGTTGCGTTTTCTGTTAAGATTTCGTAATGTACCAGTCAATAATTGACCTGATATGACCTAAGTTAAAAACTACAGATTTGTTTTGTGTGGCCGTTGTACTTCGGGTATACTTAGACTTACACAAGGTTGATCAATTTCTTACAACAACAATTTGATATTTGTGAACTCAACTTAATATAATTGTAGAAGTACAACATTTTAAAAGGGGCATACTTGTATTCCGAGGTGGTTATCATGCTTGTGCAAAAATAAAAAGGGTAATTTTTTGGGCAAATATTGTACACGCATACGCATCCCACCGCTGCCACCATGTGAAGATGTCGTAACCTAGCGAAGAACTTCATTTCCTTTTCTACGAGCAGAAAAAGAAAAGTTTATAAACAACCAGGTCAAAAATCACGCAAATCACATCCAGTTCCTTTTACATATTTATTTAGTAATGATGTTGATGATTTCTATAATAAAATCAACCTAAGATCTACAAATAATGGTCAGAAGACCAGAGCAGATTTAATTCGACTTGCTTGCTATTGAGTCCCAACTTCAATTGAACTGGTTTTTGTAGAACCTTTCTTGTTTCTCAGTTTCCACCAGTTAGTGCCTCTGCACATGCATGATAAGCTTTTAAATTGATTGCGTTTTCATTCTGTTTTACAGCACAACATTAAGTGCGCACTCCACTAACTGATGATTAGCTATAACATTACGATATTTGGATGAAAAGTGTAAAATCATTTACTGATTTATCACTTCTCATCACAGGGTGTCAAAAATATCAAAAATCTACAAAAAGGGTATGTTTGACTGGACCTCAAATATGAAGCATCAAAAAACTTTTTAGGGTATAGTAGCAAAATTGATCAAAATACTTTTAAAAGTATTGTATCAACATTCAAAATGATCCCTAAACATGTATTTTCCTGGTAATTTCATAAAGGATAAAAGTATTAGGTATTAAAAATGTCTTTACATGAACATGATATCCACCTTGGAAATGAGCCCCCCCTCCCAAATTTTAGATACTACATGTATCAAAAAATGTGCAAATAATTTGTAATCTGTTTTCAAGTAAAATGAAAAAACAGATCCAGTTGATGTCAGATACAAAGTACTTCATGGTACAAAATGTATATTATACCATATTTTAGCATGACTGGGGTTTATAATGTTTATATTATGTTTTAATTTAGACGTCCTTAATGCTAAAATGACATGTTCATTAGCATGACTGACTCCCCTTCAAACCCCCATATCGAGGTGTAAGTGCAGGAAGTAATAGCTGCCCTATAGACATTTCAACATTTCTGCATTCTATATTGTACACATCTGACACATAGCAGCTATCGCAGATAGGGCCTTCTTGCTCAAATCCCTCATTATGTTACTGAAACCTTACAGACTCCTCCGTTTGGATGTAAAATGTCAGGATGAAAAACAACCACTCATTTGCCGAGTTAAAAAGAGAAAAATATGAAGTCGCTGTCATGGATGTGCATAAGTTAGTTTCACACGCACTGAGGATTAGAGATAGATTTAAAAGCGTAGACTGGCTTAAAAGGTTGTGCATTTCACTCATTGTAATATGAACTACATTTTCACCATGTTTTAATGTTAGGCATAAGGATGTTAACAATTTCTTGCGCTCATATTTCTTAAACATATTTAAAAATAAAAGTAAGTCATTTATAGAGACCCTCTGCAAGTTTGATTTATGTGTGTGCAATTTAAAGGTGGGTGACCTGATTGACAACCTCATCCCCCACTTTACCCCATCAATATGCAGATTTTGGTATCAGATGAAAGCTCATACTTTTCTCATTAACATATTTAATTTAGGCACTCCAAATTTGTATATTTCCGAAGAAAGCGTCCAAAAAAAAAATCTGTTGAATTAGTCTAGACTGTGGTATACCACGTTACTAATTTGACAATTGTTTTGAGGATATCTTTGGAAATAAACCGATTTTGAGCTCTTAATTTCAGTATGATGAGAAAAATAGGGTCTTTCATTTGATATCAATAATATTACATGATCGTGATTACACTGTAGACTACCAGTATCAAGCTGTATAAATGTCAGTAATTCCATACGGAATTAGTCACATTTACAAGAAAAAGAAACATGTGTTCTTTTTGCATGAATGCTTGAAAGGGACAACATTTTATGTTCTACATAAATTTTAAAGAATTTGATATTCCAAATATACCACCTTCCTTTAATAAATCCTTATCCCAGTATTGCATAATTGCTATATTTGATTGTGCCGTGTGTTTAATTGTACATCTGTGCAGACCAACTCCCAACCACCTGAAAATTTAAAAACAACATGCTGATAATTATTAATTTAAAAAAGAATAAAACAAATCCATTTCCCAGTGTTAATTGTTGGGAAAATCGCAATGATTTAAATTAAACGCATGTTAACTGTCACAATAATATACAATTGTGGTGATGGATGTTTCTTTGTTGTGTGGCTTGATTGCTTCACAAATGACCAGCAGATAGACCATTAACCGTTGTCCGGTTTATGATGCCCTAAAGGATGACACAAGTCTTTATCTATTGTTATCATGATAAATCGAAATAGCCTCAGTTCCATGGGTATAGCACAGAGACAACCATCGCTATTATAATCTTTGCCCTGATATGGGGATGAGTTTGGGTACTTGGATGCACCATGTCAGGAAGAAGGTTTAATAAAGTAATGAACTTTGACAACTGAAGATTGGAATAAGCAATGACAGAAGATTTTGTATTTCTCTCAATATTTTCACCTGGTTGTGATTCTTGCATTTCTTGTATAGTTCTCTTACCGGGAGATGCCAGATTACCAAAAAAATATAAATGAATGAAATATTGAAATTGTCAATGGTCCACCCGGGATGGTCCAACACATGTGTGCTGATTATCTATCTGATCTAGCACGGAAATGGACCAGATATTGGGCGATATTGTTTCAAAATGCGGCTTACTTGCACAAAATTGTGGTTAGGTTAATGATGCTATATGAAGTGGCTGAATTGTGTGATGACTTATCAGGCCTGTGACGAATTAGAGTTGAACTGGTATTTGCACTCTAAATCTTCTTAAAAAAGACAAAAATTGTAGTTTTGTCTAGTGGCATGCTTATTCAATGTGCAATATATACTCTGATTTAAAAGCACAGTTTGTGATTCATTCACTACATCTCACTCAAAATCTTCAAGAAAGATTTTAAAGTGTGTCATCAGAAATGATGATCTATATCCATGCACAGTTGTTTGCTTTTAACTTTAATATAATACACATCTTATTCTGACAAATTCTTCACTGTTTATTCTTGGAAGTTTTTTTGGACCTTTTAAAAAACTTGCATCAGGAGTGCCATCCAAGGAATTTAAATCTTGAACTTTCATAGAATTGGTCATGTGGATCTTGAGATATTAAAAACTTATTGTGGCATGGGTTTGACACAAGAACCACAGACCACAGAGAACTGAATACAATCTAGATGCACAACAAAAGTTTTTACCAACATTCTTTACATTTCTCATATGAGCCTGTCATAAAGGTGGCATGATGAACTTAGTTTTTGTGATGTAACCCAGGAATGTAACCTAAATTGACATTTTTGCTCTTAAAACCATCGACAGGAAGCGTATCTTTAAGATAAAATTATTAAATACAGCTCAACAAAACACTTTTAAGAATGCATAAATATGCATATATTGATTATGAATTTTTACTTCAGAAAAAACATTTTTTTGACAAAATAAAACATGCATACAAAAATTCACTTTTATCAAAGATAATTATTAAATGTAGAAATGTCCCTCACATAACAACAAATTTTGATACTAAATAACTGCACATTTCTTGGAACATACACGCATACATATATGGGTGAATCAGTAGCCAGATTTAGCATCCAGAAATCATACCAATGCTGTAATATCATTTCTTCTTATAACTCAATTAGTTGCATTCACTATCATAATGCAGAAAATGAATTTCTCATGTGTATTAAGCTCCAGCTAAATCCCCCATGAGACCCGGGTTTTGTTTTTACCCATCCATGTGTACTTTTTTTCTTCCATAGTCATGACAATGTATCCCAATGTAAGTGGTAAAAATATAATAATCAATATTTAATCTTACTGGATGAATAGAGGCCTTAAAGCAATTTGGCCACTTCTAGAATTTATTTTTAGATAAAAAGTAATTTCCCTTGCGCTAATCTGAAGTAGAAAGCGATTCCCTTTTGCATGTTTAACTATAGACAGAACATCAAGAATATTGAATATTTCAATAGTCTTGTTGAAGAGTTTCCTTTTACTGTAAACGCAAGCTTTTGAACGAGCGGTCATTCAAGGTAATATTTTCATCTTTTAATTTTTTAATTTGATTTTCATTCTTTGCAAAGTGAAATCATAATTTGATTACCATAAATGTTTACAATAACAATACGAGGATAAAAGGTATATATGAAAGTAATAATGACAATTGCAAAAATAATAGTAGGGTTATTAAAGAAATGAAAATTTGATTTGAAATGTGAAGAATGGATGAAAAATGTTTTGACCAAATGTGATGATACATGGTCAACGCAAGAGTGACATAAAGTCAATAGTCTACCTTTCAAAATCAATCTTTCACAAGAGTCGGCAAGATTGAAGACTACCATGATATGTCATCGCATAGTTATCCTAACCTAAACTTAAGAAAATTGTCCAATTTATTGCGGTTAATTTGAATATACAGTTTCAGCCACATCATAATGGGGAAATGCCCCCAGTCCAGTGTTTGGTGTTTATGCTTAGTGTGATACCGGTGCCAGGATTTTGTGTGGGAGCCACCCAACGCTGCTCATCGCTTCAAGCTAATTGAGGGAGGTGAGTAGGGATATGATTTTCTGAAATTTGTCATGGGAAACTCATGGAAACTAATTATCGCAGATCATATTAACTCTGATGTCAAATATCATTAGTGTATATATTATTTTATATTAATTTTTGGAATTAAATCCAAGATATTATTAATGTATAAATTTCATCTGCTTTTGTCACTTTAGTGGTATCTTTATTGTATCGAGTTTATAACATGGTGAAACAGGTTAATGATGGTCAAGAAGGGGGAGGGGCTTTTTGTTCTTGTCAGCCACTTTTTGACAGTTCAGGCCGATTGCCCCTACTCCCGCATTTCAAGATGGATTGATGTTAATGTTGTATGTTGATATCGTCAGATGTGGTGGACCTCTTTTGTTGTCCATCGTTTTTGTGTAATAGGCTTGGATAAAAATAGTGGAATTTTACAATTTGAATTAAGTGGCTTTTTAATAATTTTACTGTGCATACCAGGAAATTTATTTATTGGGAATATTCCTTCACAATATTGACATATTGTGGTCTTAGGGAATGACAGAGAGGCATCATTCAATATAGACATGATAAAGGGTCTGTGATCACACACCCACACACTTCTGGCCATGAAGGCTAGCTGATCAACAATGTGGAACTCACCAATGACGACACTATTGGTAAACAATCCTTTTTTTTTCTTGGTTAATGTATAGGTCTTCTATGTTAATGTTGGATATGAAACCATTATTGTTCAAAATAATCAAGGTCATTTTCATTTCCTTATATGATGACCAGCAACCGTACGGTCACCAACAACAACATCACTGACATCATCTGTACTGACATCACAATTATCTGACAGCCGCATCCATCCCTGTTAAACCTAAGACACAAAACAATATTTTTAACTTGAATGATGAGTTTTCATGTATTCTGTTCAAGTTAAGTGCATGGGGTATAGCTCATTCCATCATCCTGTTTGCATTTCCTTATTCCTGTATTGATGATACATAATTTATGTTTACATCATTTGTGGTCAAGCATCCTCTATCAACCCGATAATGTATCGAAGATTATCAAAAGATGTCATAAACAAGCTATATGATTGATCTATTGTCATTTTAACTTCAATATTTCCTGTCACTCAGTCCCATAAAATGCCCCTCAATTCTATTATTCAGGTATGACCAGAATCAATTTCACGATAATTTCTCTTTTACAAATCAATTTAGCTTTGGTCTGCTGCATTCATATTTTTCATTAAGCGGTGATAAATAAGTGGTGTGACACTGCATGTATAATTACAAATTGGAGTATCCTTGATTATACGTTGTTGTGATCATACATACAATTTGCTTGATCCGCCTTTGTTGTATAACGAGAATAATAAATTGAGTCATAATTTGCAAAACCATTGTTAAGTTGCAGAATTTGTTGTAATTTTTTTTATCGAGGGGCCTTGAATCCTGGTAGTTCACACTTACTACCACAGCATGTTACCCAACTAGCGGTGAGAGTCCATTGTGATGCAGATAATACTAGAAATATGTCTTTGTTGATCCGTTTTATATTTTGTGCACAGAAGAAGGTGTGTAATTTAAGTTCACAATTGAATAGCAAAGAATTCAATGACAGTTATTGAAATTAATTAAAGAAGAAAATATATCTTTCTTCTTATGTCAGTATTCTGAATCCAATTAGCAATTGGTATTCAAATATTTGAATGTTTATGAGTACAATGGTAAGAATATTTTCTTCAGGTGAAATATGAACTGTTCCATTCAACATTTGCCGACATACAATATTTGTTTTATATAACTCATATATAAATAATTTTTCTTCCACTTAATTTATAAATCATCAGGAAAACAAAATAAAATTTATTTAATAAAATATGTATTTCCGGTGTCGTCACTTAACATTCAAAGGCGTAACACATGATCGTTCCCTAAGTCAAAAATACCCCCCTATTTTGCGCGGTTTCAAGAACATTTTCGTCATTTTTTACCCCTATTTTACACGAAAACAGGTACAAATTAGCCTTAAAAAATACCCCTATTTTTTGCATTTCAAGTACACTTTTACAAAAGTACCCCTTTTTTAACATTTCAAGAACACACACAAAAACACTTGTTCTGATTCATTGTCTTTTCTGAGGAGAACTCTGTTGTCCTTTTAATATATAAATGAGGAAAATAACAGAAAAATATATACAAATACATCCAATAGGATGCATCATGTGTTTTTTTATGATACAGTTATCAACAATGTAATCTTTCCTCCCGTTTTTTTTGTTTTTGTTTTTGTTTTTGCAAAATAAAGCTTGAATGTGACCAATACATAAACTGACTGACAAAAATTACGAACTCTGGCATTCGCCACAAATTCCCTACCTCAAACCACTATATCAGCCCCGTCTTTAGATATTTTCAAGAAAAACCTCTAGCTTGCCGGTCACCAAATAGTTAGCGATTTGCGGTTTTCGCCCTGCTGACTACAACTTCAGAAGGTTCAGAAGGAACAATTCCTTTATGATCAGGTGCCATTTCGAAGAGTTTGTGGCCCGGTTTGTGGGTACCCAGTTTGTCAAGGCTCCGGAGGCCGGGCGCGTCATTAATAAAGCTGATGAAAAAAGTCCCATGGAATCAGCGGCCAAACTGGCTAAGTCCCCAGTGACGTAATCGATGTAAACAAACCACAAAACAAATAAAACAGAGTTGAGCGTGTTTAGGCCGGGATATTAGGAAGGCAAAAAAGTTTCACAAAAGTGAAATCCGGGAGTAAATTGAGCGAGAAATGGTAAGATTTCTTGGGATTTCAACATTAACATGATTCACAAAAATATACCCTATTTTTTAATTTCGAGTACACCGTCGTTAAAAACAACCCTATTTTTTAAACATAGTTTAAAAATAACCCCTTTTTTTTTTTAAATTGGGAACGATCATGCGTACACATAGTCAATGTTAAGTGACGACACCGGGATGTATTTATTTTAGAAGCGACACCCACACCTACAATTGGCAAGTTGAGGTAGTCACCATGGTCACCATGCATGCTATACGCTTGAGTTTGTCAGCATGGCCAAAAAGTAGCAACTCAAGTGCAATGGAAAATGAATTGATAGTAATTGACCAATCAAATGATAAGAATCTTTGTATGGGTTATATTAAAAGGAATGGACCAGGCTTGTATTCAATGTGAAACTTCAAAAAGAGAAGCTTTTTTCAAATTGTGCAGATGTTTTTATAAAAAAGTGGATTCAAACCCCACTAAAAAATCCCTTTTGTAGACTTTTTGAATGCCTTATCACCAACAAGTGGACCTTTGTCAATTTTTCTATCACTTTTGGAGCTTTTTATTGAACATAATAGCAAAAGTGGATCTTTGGGGATGGGGTTGCTGCTTACCCCCTATAAATAAAATATAGGCCTATCTTGCTTCTTATTGCATATGCTAATGAAAAGGAATGGACCAGGCCTAGTATGCAGGACATGGGACTTCAAAAAGTGAAGCTTTTATCAAATTGTGCAGACATTTTTGTAAAAAAAGTGGACTCAAACCCCTCTAAAAAACCATGCCTGAAAATCACTAACAAATGGACCTTTGTCAATGTTTCTATCACTTTTGTTACTTTTCATTGAACATAATAGCAAAAAGTGGATCTTTTGGGATGGGGGTTGCAGCTTAACCCTGCCCCCTGCCCCCCCACCACCCCCTGTGTAAGGGTCTAGAATGGACTGGTAGTGAACATGATTTTGGTTATAACAATCTATGATTTAGATGAGACAAAATCAGGGCATATGTTAGAAATATGTTTCATGTATCAAAATATACTTTTTGTTTCAAACTCTGTTCAAATCATCAGGGAGTGTCTTGCTTAGAAAAATCATCACCAATTCAATGCTCAATTAGTTTTACTAGTACTGAATGGATTCAGGGCAAATAGGGAAAAGTCCATTGCCAGGAGGGGTCCCCTCCCCTTCTTCGCAATACTGGCGTTTTTTTGCCGTAAGTAACGGTGATTCACCAAAAGTCTAAATTACTTCTGTTAATAAGAAATATCAAATATTGCCAATTTCAGTTAAACATCTGAGCAATTCATCAGTTAACTGTCTAGAATACTAATTAGATTGATCAGTCTTTATTACCCAAAACTTTTTAAGTGGTAGATGGAAACGATTGTCAGGGCTTGGATCTTTTCAATGTTTTTCCTTTTTACATCATCGCCATAGGTACGTGATTTCACTGGGTTGTGATGATTTTCAATCCTGCAAGTCATTGATTAATAAATCTGGGACGTGTTAGAATAACAATAGTTTAAGATATGCATCGGTAGACAATGCCCAATTCACCGGGCAGGACGTATGCGCCAGTCATTAGTATGCCGAGTATTAGCCAGGGCAGATTCCTCAGGCAAAGTGACAATATTGTCTGTTTTTATTATTTTTTATGAATTAATATTGCATGTGGACCATCAATTTCTCTACAGTGCTTTTTTCCAGTTCAGTTGTGTTTTTGTTTTCAGTATTTTGTCAAAATAAACCATCAGCTGTGATCAGTGATGTGTGACTATGGGAAGCTGTGTTTGTTTACTTTGTTTTAGTATGAGCAGGCATGTCATTTTGTCCAAAACTGGACTTCCGGATATGTTATGCTATTATAAATAGCAGTTTAATTTTGTATTATAGTGGTTATTTGTAGTTTCCAAATGTAATAATCATATTGTTGTAAAACAGTGGCGTGGCCAGCACATTTTCAGATGGTGGGCAAAGGGGGCAGGATAAATTTTAAGGTGGAAAAAATTGATGAAAAGGCCTAAAAATCTTAAATATTGGGGTAGCCACCATCCTACAGGGGGGAAAGACTTTTCACATGGGAGGGCTACCCCTCCCCTCCCCCCATTGGCTATGCCACTGTTGTAAAGGCATGAAATTAGACTGATAAGTAACTTAAAATATTCTGCTCAATGTGCATACTGTCATCGTCAATGTGCTCAGAGCAATTCAAAAGGCATTCATCCCAACATCAAAAGGCACACATTTAAAAATATCGCCTCAATATCTATGTTCCTTTGTTGGATTTGTGCTATTATGATGGATCATTAATTATTTCAATATCATTCAACAGTGCATCATTGTAACAAAACATTAAATTACTATGGTAACCAGACATCCTAGCAGTTGTCATGGTAGATATGTGTCATCCTCCTATGGGTGCCATCATCATCTGGTCATTGGTCTGTCTCAACATTACTTCTACCAGTTTCATCTTCATCACTTCTATACCAGTCTCATCATCACTTCCCTGGTTCCATTGATGTTAGCCGAACATTGAGTGGTATGTTGCACATTCAAAGAACAATTGGTCCCATGCATCACCATCTCCCATGGTTATACTTGAATGTATTTGAGGCTTTTGAATGTGGCTGACGGAACATTGGAGAGATACTCTGCTCATTTTGAAGAACAATTGAGTTTGTTACGCAGTAATTGTATGGTTTGGAGGTATAAGTGACCTGACGACCCCCATTTGAGTGAAAAAGGATGGAAATGCATTTCCTTCCTGCTGTAGATGTGTCATGTTTTGTGGAAATGAATTAAAATCAATTCTTAGAGACAATGAACTTGACAAAAAGCATGTGTGTGCCGCATTATCTCCTTATAGTGTACTGACAAAGCATTTCAAAGGCATACAAGGAGATACAGCCATCCATCAAGATCATCCAATGCTATATGTCCCCGGGTATGTGTCATTTGGAAAATGTGAGCGAATATCAAAACATAGAAGTGGGATAGCATGTTCTTGAAATTTTTTTATACTTTGTGTTCAGAACTTTCCAGTGGTCGCTTCAGATTTTATTTTCCTGGGGCAATGACAGCCATCGAACTTGATTCTGGAGGAGGGGTTCAAATATCCTTTAATCGGTGCTTACAAAATAATAGATAAGTTTAGCAAGGGAAAGTTGTAGACACTGAAGGCAAAGCTTGATATAAGGGATTTTTATTATCTATGTTAAAATGAGATTTTAATCTCCTTTTAACATAAATAATCTGGTAGTTCTAAAAAACCACCAGAGGAAGATAGTCCCTTCCATATCTTGATTTTATAAAGATGATTGTATTTCCATGATAACCCCAGACCCTATGGCAGCCTGCTGTGTGACCCTTGGTACAGTTTCTCGGCCATTTTCCTATGGGATTTTTAAACATTTCAGCATACCAAGGGCCCCAGCATACCAAGAACCCTGTCATCATGGTCATGCTTGTAATCCGGGCTTGTAATGCAAAGAAGATCCTCCTTCCAGGCCTCTACAACTGAATCATCCATTATATTAAACCCTGGCCATCAGAAGCCCTCTCTATACACCTCGGATATGCCCATGAAAACAAGGAAGGAGGTACATAGTTTGTTGCAATGGTGACCATTGGAGAATCCCCTAGGGCTGATTCATCTCAATTTTATGAATGACTGCACATTATGTACTACAGCAACATACATAAATAGACAATAATTATGCAAATGGACTTGAACTTGAACGAAAGTGGTGATTTGTGATGGATAATGATCAAACTGTCTGGCGCCATGTCTATGATAAAAATAGTTAAATCTCTGCATCTATTTGTACAAATTGCGATTAATTTCCTGAAAATTAATAAATACCTGAGAGCAAATTGAAATTCTAATGAAGATTATTGTATGTTGGGTATTGTTATTATACCGGTATAAGTAGGCCGATCCTATAGTATTAGCCTATACTATAGGATGCTGAGTCAACACAGATGTGAATAATACAAACATTTTGTGACAAATTATTGCTCATGTAATGCTTTGATTACAATTAACATGATTAAGTACTTGATGTTTAATTACGCTATGTACTTTTCATGGCGCATTATGCATGCAGTGTTGGCATGGTTAGCAGAGACGGTTACGAGGCAGTAGCACCAGAAAGTCATGCGCATTTTATTATTCAAGATTTTGCTTCTTTAAAGCTATGCCAATTTTACAATTCTTTAATGCTAGCTTTTAGATTGAGTTGGAATATTTGACTCCATCCTAGGCCTATATATATTTGTGGTGGTCTGGTTGGAAGGCTTCATTGTGGTACCCCAGGGTTCAACCTTTAAAGCAATATTGTAATATTTGCTGAGGAGGACGCTATCAATTTTGTTTCAAAATTCAAGGTGCTGTATTTGTGACAAAATCTGAGATTTTTCAATAAAACTACTGAACAAGTCATTTAAAAGGGCATTTCGTGATCCACAGCCTCATCCCCCACTTTTCTCAAAAAAGTTGAGATTTTTATATCACTGGAAACCTCTGGCTACATAATGTTTATGTACAAAATATTTCTTGCAGATTAATTCGTTTAGCAACGATATCGTGAAATTACAACGCATTGTCTATGGAGCAGTGTAATACACATAATCATGCATAACTCGCGAACGCAAAAATCGGAATCAACTGAAATTTAGGGAATAGGTTTTTTTAAATTGTGGATATCTAATGAAAAATGACATAAATAGAGGATGCTAGGATCACGAAATACTCCTTTAAGTCATACAATCGAAATATTAGATGAACATTCATAACCCTGAACATTATAACTTTATGGGATGTTCATAACACATCAAGCTGACCGACCTCGGTCATGATGAAAGGACCAGATCTAAATTTCCAGGATCTGTGAATGGACTGATATGGGCATCATTGATATAGGTGCTGGAATTAATAGATATTTTCTTTGTTTTACCTCTTTTATGGCAAAAATAAAACTAAATTTTTTCTGCAAATATTGCAATTTTGCTTTAAAGCAATAATGTGTGATTTGCGTAAAGAATAGGCCTACCTATTTAAATGTTAAATTTCACTGATAGCTACATTGTCCCCTTTTATTAATTTTCGAACCAAACAAAATGGCCAATCAAAGTCGATTTTGAGTTTCCCGTCACCCGCCCTCACTTCATTTTCTGACCCTCACTTGAATTCATTATTGTGATTTTCCAAAAAATACCGATAAAAACTGGTTATATTTGCAAAAAAAATATGAATATCCCTTTATTTTTTGTGGAAAAATCAAAATCAAAACATACATTTTGCTGTAAGCTTGCAGACTCTTTTTAATATACTTTTGAATCTCATTTGGGCTAAACATCCATCTTCAAGTGAGTGAGCGGCAAATAACAACACATTTTACATGTGTGTTGGTCATATTATGAAAGGCAGAAAAATAATGAATAACAAATAATGAAAAAGTTACCTCACTTGTTTTCAGAAATTATGTGACGAGAAACTCAAAATTGACTGTTAGGGGCCTAAAACGAAGGACTTCAGGCTTAGTCTTTTACAGGGCATTTATGTACACCAATGGCCATTACAATGGTGCAAAACGTAGAAATTTGAAAAAAAAAAATTGAGGGCACTGCTGTGGCGCAAATCACACATTATGGCTTTAAGTTTTACATTTGAACCTTTCTTTTCCCCTTTCCCTTTAGATCTACTCCTTATCCTACTCCAGGCCCCTGAGTCTCATTCATCTTATGGCTAATGAAGCTTTTGGTCCTGCGTTTGTGCCCAGAAAATAATAGGAATACAGCATTGGCGGAATAGACCCAATTACTTCCAAGCCACATCATCCATGTGTTTAGATAGCAAAGCAATAAACTTTATTTATATGGGACTTGAGAACTTGCGAAAAGTGCTTCCTAGTCAGATAAAATATCATGAGATTGTTTTGATAAATGGACAGATAAGGTTTTCTCCCGAGGAAAGACGGGATTGGATTCCATAGAAAAGAAAAAGGCAATGCAATCAGATTGTTTATATTTAACAAGTAATGAAATATATTTGACTTGATGTGAACTGTAGATACTGTCAATGATAACGGGAATGATCATATTTATTTATTATGCAACTATGGCAACGGTGCAGTTTATTCATGTTGATTCATGTTTTAGAGAAGATGAAAATAGCGAAGGAGTTGCAAGTCTGTGTATCAAGTTTCTATGGTTTTCAATTTAAAGGTAAATATGATCCATTTGGAATAAATTAGGTGAACTAAACATGAGGTGAGGTATTTTTTGATGTGGGTCAAAGTCATTCTGTAAATAATACATAAACCACAAGAACCACTAGAATGTGAACATTTTTCACAAATATTATCAAATGAGCAAAATAATCCCATGGGATATTTTTCTGGAATGTACATTAAAAGGCTAAATAGCAACGTGGTATCAAGCTGAGGACTTTCGATGATAAAAATTCAGTTTATGTTTTACTATAAAAAAGAAAAACGAGAGAGAAAAAAGAGAGAATAAGGAAGGAAAGTGTCTTTTCCTGTAGGATGCCTAATCTTGATAATACTACAGTACGTAGGTGTATTAAATTTGATATTAGCCTTGGAAATTAATAATTATGAAAATATGATAAAATAAAATAATTGAATCTTTGAAACTTAAGTCCCAGATGAAAGTTGAATGTTGTCAGAGGTAAGCCCCTAAAATTAAAATTATACGAAAAATGAGACCTATTTCAAAAGTTGGTCGCTTAAATTGGGTTAATCATACTCGAATGGGTTAATCGTGTTCCAGTTTCCACATATTTCTGCTGTCATTTTATGTTCGTACCTTCTACCTGAGCAATCCTATTTGACATGACACAGGTTGCTTGGTAAGCTAATTAAGATGGTAACTGATGTGTAATTAACTGTAAATGAATACTCAAACCATGCACACCAAAGGGTTCACTGATAACAATCCACACTTCCACTTTCCTTAGTACAATTATTTCTCGATCACAAAAGAAACTTTTTGAGTAGGCGGGTATGATTGTCCAGACTCAAACATTTCTTAGCAAGCAAGAATCAATATTTGTCAATGTCATATTTTGCAATGTATTATTTTGAAAATAAAATCATTTTAATGCAAGTCATTTCACCAATTAAAACATTTTAATGAAGTTCAAATGTTGAAATTGAGAAAATTTGTGTTCTTGCTATATTATTTATAATTTGTTTTGAATAAACTTGTTACCATAAGTTTGCTGAAAGGACTCTCTCACGATAATCAATAAATTGGTGGATGATGTCATGGTGTTTGTTCAACCAGAACAGGAAAATTGGTTCTGGAATCACCTGACCAACATACCAGTACTGTTTTGGTAGACTGAAATACATTTTAAAAACCAAACTAAAGGATTGTTGTGAAACAGTAATCACAGAAAATAAAATCCCTGGACTATGTAATACAATTTATGACATATTCATTCACACAATTTGAAAACAATACATCCATAACACCTCGGGGATTTCCCATTTTGTAATGATTCCAGTCAAGACTTGTCTCAAGACTACACCCACCTGATTGATTATTCATGCAGAAGTTTTCTATTGGTGAGGTCACTCACTACTAGTTGAAAGAAAGCCTGCCTCCACACACAGGCAATCAATAGTTTAGTGCCTCACTGTCAGAATAGCTCACTGACTGGTTTAGTTGGTTAGCCATTCACACACATGAACGTTGGCAGTGCGTATGCTAGTCTGCCAGTCTACCACTCCGCTAATACAGGAAGGATGCTATATCTCTTGGATTTTATACTTGGATATACTTTTCACTAAATATTATCAGGTGAGTTGTGACTGTGTCTACGATAGATCTTCATTTGGTAAATATTCAAAGGATTAATAAGAAAATTTAGGACCAGGTTGTAATGTAAATACACCTGTTCACTGTTTAAGGAAGTTGAAAGTGTGTACATGTGCTCAAGATATACTTCAAGGTGCATATGGTGGTATGTACGGTCACTGTGGTATCAGGTGGAATAACAGTTTGAAAGTGAGTACATGTAGTAACAATTTTTGAAAGTTTATAATAAGTTATTTTGAAAACAAAATGGCATTTAGAATTAAAATTATGAGATTCTGAATCCTGTGATTCTTGGCTCAGTGATGGGTTTGTTCCATTCACATGATGGTATGTAGAGTGGGTGTCGTACTACCAGTACCAGCACTGTGCTGTGCACGAGGTAGTTGAATTTCAGAACCAGTGCCAGAAGGTCAAGCCGTTTCCAGCACAAGTGGATGTACAGGAATGTTGAACTGTTCGCTTTTATTTCTTTTCATAGTACTTTTTCCCAAGGCTGTTCTGGAGTACTGGAGACACAATTACTACAATAGGCATTATGAAAATAAATAGCTTATTGGCCTCAAAATCTCTAACTTGTCTAGGCAGGTTGGTTAGATAAAATGTGGAATATTTATTTTGGTCCCAGATAATTTGTGATTTGTACAATGTATTTGGAGTGGTTATTTATTGAAAATATTTTGGTTGGTTCTTGAGGGACAATCATCATAAGAACCGAAGAATGCGTACCTGTTTGTTGTCCAAGGATATGAAAATATCAGTCCCACATTCATACAATTTTATAAATGTCATCCTTGAATGCTCATGCAGACATGTTTGAATAAAATCTAGATTCGCTTTGAAATTCCTTAGTTGAGTGCATCTTGAAAGTTTACTTTGAATGTATTCAAAAGGAGGGAGTGTGAAATTCCAGACTTGGAACATTAGAAGCAAATTATAAGTCAAGAATAAATGTATGCATTGTAATAGGGCTATAATACTTCTCCTGGGTACTCAAACAAGCTAGAGTTTGTATTTTTTTTCTTATTGCATCAGTACATTTTGATCCCGCTGAGTGCCGAGGGTTAAATACACTTGGTTTCAATGTGGTACAGATAATTAGCTCTAGTTTGGTTCACAGCAGTCGACATGGTCAATGTAAAGCAATATTATTTCTACATCGTACACCAAGGTGTTTCCTCTCTCAATGGTGTGCTTGGATGCCGACTGACGAACGGTTGGTCCGTTTCAAGGGAGGCCAAGCATGGTGAGCCGAAGAGGTGGATGGACGCCCAACTACTGAAGTAGGGGTTGAATGACCACTATGGTAATATCCCCAGGCGTTCAGCCAAATACCATGGTACACCTTGAGTTGTACCGTTTAAATTGCAGTATTATAAAGGCTGATGTAAGCATCTAGGGTATGATGCATGCACTTGATATGAACTGCACATGTGCTCTGATATCAGTCGTCAAGTGAAGGAAGGTTGGTGGAATTCCTAGCGAGCAAACCAAATCCAAAATTCTAAACAGTCAATTAATTTGTACCATACAAAAAATATTGCAATGTGTAGGCCATTATAGTTCATGCCATAACTTTGTGTGATGGATATTAATTTTAACAAGAGTTTTACTGAAATGAAAATCAACTTAGATTCAAGAATTCATTAAAGTTAACTGTCATGTTAGGCAATGAAGTTTCATATCACATAATCTGTAATTAGAGGATTGAGAGTTTGAGCCAAGGCAGTGCCATCGTGATGTGCACAAGGCACTTTACCTCAGTTGCCTCTCTCTATCCAGGGGTGAATGGGGAGCTCTTTATGAGTATTGTCCATTGAACGCTGCCCAAAGGTACATGTATGAGCATGCCTTGGGCATTGTATGGCAGCTAACATTCTATAAACGATTGCGGAACAAATGTACATGTAATGCATTTCGATACATGCGAAAGGCACTGTATAATTAATGCAAACATTTATTTTTATTTTATTTTATTTGCAACTTTTCAAATCACATACATGGATCCATGGTTTGTCCTCCTGAAGTTAATTAATTTGCACCAAAAGTCCTTCATTTAGGCATACATGTATTGCATAAAAAAGGAGATAAAGTAACCTTTGAGATATGTATGTACCCTATTTCAATGCAATACACCATTCATAGACTACCTTTTGGGAAGAAATTTTGGTACAAACTCACAAACCCAGGATCCACATTATAGGGGGCCTATTGTATCCTGATCATTTTGATTTCCTATTTTTGCCCAACTGCAGTATAATAAAGCAAAATTATGTCAATTCATTGCTTTTAGTTGTGATCAAAGTTGTGAACCTTTAAAACTAGTGAGGACTTCCAAATTTATTACATGTATTTTGATGTGTTTATCAATATACAGAGGGTATAAAACCTTTCTTACGCTGTGATTTAAATTAATTGTAGCATCTCCTGTGTTGCATGATCATTATTATGCTATTGTTTTCCCACACTCCATATTACCATGGCAATTTGCCATTATCATTGGGATCATGGATCACTTCAAATGGTGTATAAATAAATCAAAGGCACAATCACAAAAGCACACATAACGCTTCGTTGTACAATAATCTCTGAAAGATGGCTATTATGCTAGCTTCATCCACGTGGTATACTAATTCAAGCTATTTTAGTATCTAGATTTATTATGAATTTTGATGGAAACCTCTTTGTTAGCAAGGTTGTGTGGTTTAGAAAGCAACCAAACAAAAGGAATGTTGTGAGAAATACGAAGATGAGTAGGAAAGGTAGCCCTACCACAGGGCTTTTTTTTGTTTTTTTACACCTAGACACGCTATACCCCGAGAACTGCTTAACCCACTAAGCTGTCCAGTGGGTTGTGAGCTGTTACTGGGTTTTTAGCAGTTCTCAGTTTATAGCAGAGTGTCTCGCAGTATATTAGTGTGTAAAAGAATAAAAAGGTCCTGTGGTAGGGCTAAGGAACGGCACAATGTTATCATTTGCAGGGCAGAAATTTGTGGATGTCTAGGCTCTAAAAATAATACTGGAGAAATCTGGTATTTTTAAGTACAATTGTACAAAGTGTAAAGCTACAAGCTCATGGGTATAATTTGGAACAAAATAAGGTACTGTTACAATGTATGTGGACTTGTGCAATGTGCAGAAAACAAACATCGTCTCTGAAACCTTCACATGATTTTAATCACATTTTATACAAGACAGCATAAGCTTCCTTTGGATGATAGAACAAGGAAAGTGTGTACACTGAAATTAAAATCTGCAACTGCTCTCATGTTGTCTTCTATACCAAATCTCATTGAGGTGAAGTCTGGGTCTTTGACCTGGACACCAAGCACCATGATATAACTGCCCAGCTAATTGTGTGTAATTATTGACAAGTAACTACCCAAATACACTACTATATTTGCCTTAAAATAATATACTAATATTTTTAGCCAATACTTTGCATACAATGCCCCTTCTTTTGAACTGTGTGTACCAGCCTTCTATTCAGGGCACACCTAATCAATACCAGTGAGTAATTCATGTTTGTGGAGTTCATTCAGGTCTTGCTTTATATTCTTTATGTAGCCCATCCCAATTATGGCCTCTGGTATACTGTACATTATATCACCCATGATATAGAATTTATTCAAATTAGCATTCATATAATGGTTCAATTGAGTGTATTAAAAGCAGTTTACTCAAAATACAATCACTGCAGGAAGGAAAAGAGGTGGACACAGTCGGACACACAAAGGTTGACAATTATTTGGGCCAACTAATGGCCTCAAGGTCCTCCAGAGCAATAGGTCACAAAATATTGCACATTCAAAATATTGAAAAGATTCTTTCATTTCACAGCCTTGGTTCAGTTCACATGCGGTATTTTCTATGTAGAGCGGTATTTCTTTCCATGTAGAATGCATTGAAAGAAACTTTATAGCGTGGTCTGTCACAAGATTTTGATATTAGGTTGACCTCTGTGGAGTATAATGTTGCTATAATTGAAAAGTACATTATGTTTTCTAATCAATTAGGATGAAATTTGTGGTTGACATGGTTGAGGTCATGACTGTGTTTAGGCACTGCTCATGGGAGTAAAAGAGTGCTATGAACAGGACACATTTTGTGTCAAGTGACATTTTGTGAGTCAAGAAAGTTTCCAAATACATGTAAACCTGATAGATAAGGCCAGCCAAAGTTCAGGGAATGTCTTTTGGAATTCGTAAGAGACCTTCTGGGGCCTTCAAGGGGAGCTGTTTGGGGCATTTACAATAGAATCTAAGGAGACAATGGTCAACTAATAAGGAGAGCTAAAAAATACTCTCCTATATCAGATTTAAGGAGAGCAGTAGAGAGCAATTGCTCTCGCTCTCCTCAAAAGATCGTCCCTGAAAGTTGATTGTGAGTTTTCAATTTTCAAATTTTGCCGCATGATATGTCAACTCTTTCATTATTCATTATTTTTTAAGATAAATTATTGGGCTTTTTATTTATTTAATTTTAATGTTACAACTTGTAAGCAAAACATATTAGAATGAAAGCAATAAAATGTCAGGTCAATAATTTTCTACATGTACAGCTTATTGAGTATGTTGACCTCTAGACCTGTATGATAAAGTTTTACACAAGAGACTATCAAAAGTAGAACAAAATTGAAATACATGTATTCCATATTTCATGTACATTCATTAATGGCAAAATAATGGAATTATTTCTGTGGCGCAGCATAAAAACACATGCAGGTGACAGAAAACATGCAATAAATTTTAGCTGGCCTAATATAGGCTTACATGGATGTCACAATGTGGGATGTGTACATTTTGTAAAACTCATGAGTTGATTTGTGGTTGTTGTGTAAAAAGCCCACATTAAAAACCCTTCAACATAAATAAATGTTATAAAGTTTTATTTTGGTTTCTAATGTTTTACAGTTATTAAAAAGAATTTAAACTTGTGACATGAAGCGGGACATGAAGTTATAATTTAAGGCTTGGCAATATAATATTGCCAAGCCTAAAATATTCCATGAATATCCTTTTTATTTCTTTGGCAATGATCACACTACTGCCAATGCTACCGATTATACATGCGTGTCAGACCTTCAATATTGAACTTTGTCAGTACATTATTATTTACTAAGGGGGTAGTTCTATTCTGCAAGCCTGTATTCACATTTTGATCTTCGTCCTTGGCACCATTCATGTTTTCTTTTGAACATTTGTTCAGTTAAACCACAAGAACAAGATATGCACACAAAATATTGCAATTCATGTACAAATGTAGACCATGTACATACAGTACATGTATGTACACCATGACAGTCTGTCCATGAATGAATTGTGGTCATGTTTAGAAGGATATTCGTCACAAGCTTAAAAATTGCATATCTTCAGATTTCTCAAACAGAATTGTGGTACAACTAATTTAACTATCCCATCTAGCGAGTTAGAGGCGCTTCCCCTTTGCATCTATGGTTCCATTTGCTGGAACTGGCATTAATATTGTTTAATTTAAATTAAGAAATTTGTTTGATAATGTTTAAATTCAGAAATTTGTGAAGTTTCCTGTTTCATATCCTGTGGATGAACTTGATAATTTTGGTCCAGTTTTTATATACTACAACTTTTTCATGTGTTGTATGTTTCCTGTAATCCTGGAAACTTTAAAGCCACAAAAATACACACCCACATAATATATCATATTGCAAAAAAGGCATAAGAACATAATTGAATATACAAAAAGACTGACCAAAGTTACATATGATCAATTCCAAATTCCAATTTCAATTGAAACCAATTTTACTTTTTTAAGTCATTTCTTCATTGATTATTGATATATTTCTGGAAAGAAATTCAGCTCATGGATTGGTCAATACCAGGATATATGTTTGACAAAGAATTAAGTCAATCCAACATTAAACAATGTTCAATAACATAGACCTTGTGAAGCTTTTATCTCTCTGTCCTCACTTTCCAATTCCATCTATCTAAAGCTAGCTTCAGACTCCGTGTATTGTACGTACAATATTGTATGCAACATATCTACGTTATTTAATCTATTGCCATTCTATTTCCAGTAATGTTTAAGTTCTAACGAATGTTTGATGACGAAAAATCGATAATATGTTACATGTAATATCTAGTAGAAATATATTATCGATTTTACGTCATCAAACATTCGTTAGAACTTAAACATTACTGGAAATAGAATGGCAATAGATTAAACAACGAGATATGTTGCATACAATATTGTACGCATAATAAAAAGTCTGAATACTGCTTTAGATTAGATTCTGCCTAGGGGAATACAATGTCCTATTCAGTTACATTGTACATTGTTATAACTTTGCACCTCTACCTCTTTGTATTTTCACTGGAACTGTCACCTTCCCATTACCACTTCACTGACAGATGCAGAAGGCAATATGCTTATGAATACTTAGTACCTTCAATAAGAGTCATTTTACCAAGCAAAAAATTAACACTTTCTTTTATATTTTTTCCTTTACAGGTCTAACAACAAAAGACAAAAATGGCTAGCAAGATGTCAACAACACTGTCAACTCATAGCATAACTAGAACTTTATCATCATCATATTCATCAATATGGAGGACTTGTCAGTTAACATTTGTACTATGTCTTCTTGTATTTGCAAATGGCTACCCACAGTTTGAGGATACAAATGATCCCACAAATACAAATATATATTTACAAAATATGCTTATAAATGGAACAGATATTTATGTGGGTTCTGTAAACAGGTTATACAAGCTCCGTTCAGACTTGACTGAAGTTGTGTCGTTCAGGACAGGCCCCGTACTGGATCATCTGTCCTGTCGTGCACCCCCGATTCATTGTGATTTCGATAGAACTGAAACTGACAATGTTAATAAATTACTTCTAATGTATGATGGTCAATTGATAACCTGTGCAAATGTTTTCCAAGGAAGATGCGACAAAAGAGATGTAAATACGTTAAATACTACTTATAATAACCCCCGGGAAGTTGTCTCAAGTTATATTCACGGTAGAGCTGTGGGATTCATAACGCCAGGGATGTCTGGTCAGGATTTTTATACAGCAACGCCTTTAGGAGGTTGGTTACGAGGAGCAGGAGTACCAACCATAGCACGGAGACTCCTTGAAAAGGATGATGTATTTGGTGACAGACCCTTTGATCCAACATCAGAAACCAAAATTCCAATAAACACAATTGATGAAGCTGTAAACATGGCTAACTACCAATTTAACATCAGTTATGTTCATGGATTTTCCAGTGGAAGCCATAGTTACTTTGTCGCTTTGCAAGTGGAAGATTACCAAGTCAAGGACAGCCCTCAAAGAACTAAGATTTCTCGTGTGTGCAATCAAGACATGAGCGATTCTTTCCATTCGTATATAGAGTTACCTCTCAGCTGCTCTGATGGTACTACAGATTATAACTTAGCCCAATCTGCTGTCATAGCAACGGTAGGATCGCATTTGGAGGATGTGAAGCCTGGTGAAGATGTTCTTTTCATCACATTTGCGGAATCTGAAGGTGGAAGTAGTTTGGAACCTACGGCAAAATCGGCTGTCTGCATGTATTCAGTAAGAGCCATTGACGCTATGATGGCAGAACGAAGAATTGAATGCGCAAGCTCCGAAAATGAACTGGATACTACGGAGATTGAGTGGCTGGGTAATACACCATGTTATGCTGATGAACCGGTGGTATGTTCTTGAATAAATCATTTTAAATTCATTTTAGTATCTTGATGGTTTCCAATAATCATTAACCCTAACTGCCCAATCCAACAGAATCCAACACGGAAAACTCATAGGCATACATGCATCCCATGTGATGTGATGACGCAATCACCCTAAGTGATATATTGAGACGCTTTATTTACCGGGCTATCGGCCTGTGATTGTCTGTGTGGCATGCAAGGGGTCCAAGGGTCGAATCCCAGGGTACTAAGTGACTTTTTTGTTCATCTTCTTTCCTTTTTAATTTGTTCTCTCCCTTCCGATAGCAAGTGTGTGCCAGGGCAGTCAAGCTGGGGGGGGGGTGGTGGCAAAATTTCAGATCGTCTGGCAGACCTGCTACTAAAATTACTTTTCTGGAACAAATATGTGGTAAAATTTGCAATTTCACAGTTAAAATGGTTGAAATTGATAAAGGAAGATGCACATTACAACTGTGGTCAATTTGTTGGTACGCATCTGGTAGAAACTCCACCATTTAATTTGCATCCATAAAAAGAAATAATTTTTTTAATACATTGAAAACAAATTATGGGAATAAAATGTATCATGATCATTTTTTTTTATTTGTTCCATTTTAGGTGACTGGTCTACAGGCAGATCCATCAGGTTATTGTTTTACTCAGAATTTTAACACACCACTTGGAACCTTAAACTTTGTATTGGAAGCCAAGCCATTGTACACCACGGATGAGACAGTCCTCACAGCGGTTGCTGCAACACCGCATCTGGAAGAAACTGTTATATTTCTTGGTGATCAGCAAGGCAACCTAAGAAAGGTCAGTAATTATCTTCTCAAAGAGTATAAAACATTGGTGGATATGTGCATCAGAGAACAGCTAGTGCACAACATGATGAAGTACTTAAACCAGAGAAGCAGATATATAGGTGGAATGAATTAGCAGACTCAGACAAGAGTCAAGTATCATTTTAAATAAATAAACAGGCTATAGAATGAAATCAAACTGGTTTGCTGCTGATGTTGTCTGCTATTAAAGCTATAGAGAGATTGTGTAATCCAGGAAGTTCAAGTACGGTAATTAAATATCTCTGGGTGTTAGATCCACTTGGCTATCTATTTTTTATTTTTTTAGTTCTTCAACAAATCCTACATAGCATCAAATGTAATCATTAAAGGTGATGGGCAATAAACATAGACCGTCGAATATCTATTGTCTATGGTTACACTCATTATTGCACCAACATTCATTTTACAGATCATACAATTGACTAGTTCTATAATTATCTTGAATTATAACATTATTTTGCATCCATGGAAAATGTCCAGTTTGACTTTGAAAACAAAAGTAAAAAATTAGTACCTAACACGTAGGCAGCCTATGTGGTTATGATGCTAATCATATATGCATATAGACTAAATACATTTTACGCACTTTGAAATTACCCAAAATTTCTTATATATATTTACCAACAGCTACGTGTAACAGCCAATGATACTGCAGAAATGTATGAGGAAATGGTTATCGACAGTAACTCGGCAGTCGCTCAAAACGGCCTGGCGTTCGACGCCGACAAGGATTATATTTACGTCATGACAAAAAGAAAGGTAAGGGACCATGAAATTTCACAATTTAGTTTCCTCCTCTGATGAATCTACCAGAACTTGCTTGATTTGTTTTTAATACCCCATATTTCCGATGGATTTAACAGCAATGTTCAGGTGTATTAAAGATGGGAACTTGTTCAAGATGTTCCTAATGAAATGTACATCGTTGGTGATGATGAGAATATTCCACCATTGCTGGGTTCTGCCATATGCAAGGAGAGCGTTGAACTGGGAATAGACATGCGAGGAAAAAGACTGGTTCAATTCCCATTCATGTATGCTGCCAGATCGAGACTCTCCTCGCATATGGCATGATCGTGCAATGAGAAAATTCAAGCAATTTCACACAATGATTAACCATCCTGATGATCCTGAGTAAGATCTGCAGAAGATGTGACCAAGTTTTGATACTATTTCTTGATAAGATTACAAAAGGGAAGAAAAAGAAACCAAACCAATCATGTGAGTCACCCAGCCAGACATGTGGCCCCTAAAGGTCTATTATTATTAAGCCAATATTTAATTTTTCAAAATCGAGATGTTACTAAGTGTGGAAAATTAGTTAGATTAGAGATGGTGTACATGTTTAATAATATTGTGATACAGTTTGACTTGACTCATGTCGGTAGATGAGGTGGTATGACGTGGCTCTTTCTATTATATGACTTTATATGGTCTGATTAATGAGATAACCCACACCACCCGCTTCTGATATTGATGCGTTCGATTTTGGCAGAAATCAGATAAATTGGTCATTTTAAGATTAGTGTACAATGTGGGTGTGGTATGATCAATTAAATTCAGATTAATGCCTCAAATTGGTAAAAATCTATTGAATTTGAAAAGGTTTTATAGCAGAGGAAATTCACAGCAGACATCTCCCAAGCTATTCGTCTATAATCAGATTCCTGCACATCAATATGGACATGATATAGGATTATAATAAGATAGCCACATATGTCAATTCGCTTGGCTTCATTTTGTGTTATGACTGTTCCAATGGTATGCGGATACAAAAAGATGACCCATCACAGATGTCACCTTGTATTGTGCAATGTGTTTGTGGTGTTTAAACGCACCAGTGGTTTCTAACAAGAGTTAGGTAACAATAGAAGTCAGGTAGTTACATGTTACAAGTATCTCTTCCACGGCTTTGGCATTGACACTTGACATTCCCAAAATTCTTAGGGTTTCAAGTTTCAAGTTTTTATTTGGAATTCACTTTTACATCAGCGGCACTCATCTATCTGATGGTGCATCCAAGACATTAAATATACAAACAAAGCTTAATAATTATCAACAATTATATAACAAAGACTCATGGCTCAGGTACTATTTACATAACTCTTGAATAGAAGGCAATGTGAACTTCTGTAGGCAGCATTGCTACATGGTGGTTAAATTTACAATTGGACTTTTTTGAAGATGAACATCTCTCAGTTATTTAGGGTCAATTTTAGGCTTTATTCCAACCTTGGCAGCAGTGTGTTGGCATGAATAAATGATAAGTTGTTGGATATCTTTTGGCAACCAACATTTTCCCTGGTCTGAATTTCCAGATGAGAAGAGCCAGTGTTGCCAAGCTTCTCAGTGCCAAGGTGTGGCAAATTGGTTCGTCAGGCCCAGTGAATGACTCCCAAGTAGCCTAATTTTTATGATTCCCAAAAAACTATTTGGATGCTTTAACCTGAAATTAGAATGGAAATCACCCGATTGGGCTGAAAAGCACTTGACAACAAACTTCCAGTACTAAATGGGAAGCTGGGATGAGAAGTTACTGGCCGATCAATAAATGGTTAGAACCCATTGTTATTGTAATTTGGAGCTTCAGACACTTAATACCATTATAATTTGGCTAAATTGAAAGGAAAATATGTCATTATTACTGCCGCAGCCCGACACTTAACTAATTTTAGACAAGTAACAGCATGCTTTTTAGAATAGCGGCAATCGATCGCCAAGTAGCCCAATTGTGCACCTAAGGAACAGCATTGGCATCACTGAGAAGAGCTTAAAGGGATATATCTTCCTAGTAATGTGGTGGTTTTAGCAATTGGATAGGCATATGGCACCATAGTGGCTGTGGGAATAGAGGTGGTTTAAAGTACGCAATGTCAAATGTCATCATTTTCACATCTTCAGTATCAAAGTTTGGGCATTAAGTTTATTTGATTCATAAAGTGTCAATCAAAATATTCCTTTGAACTTAGAATGATAAAAGTCAAGTCAGGTGCTCTGTGTTGAATAGTTAGGGTAGGTTTTACAAGTAGGTATGATGTTTAAAGTTGTTATGGATTTACTTGTGGTTCACTACACCAGATTCATCAGGATATACATGTAGCAGTAAACTGTTACTGTTTAAACTAAACTGTTGTCACTGTTACTGTTCAAACTAAACTGTTGTTACTGTTTACTGTTTAAACAATGGGTTTTCCATAGATAGGAAAATTAATACATGTAACCAGTGTTTACTCAGAGGCCGTATGTCTCAATTTTGGCCCAGTGAAAATTATTTTTGGAGCACACAAATGTGCAATGCTGTATTACAATTAGTCAATTTGGGGAATTGCTGAGCCAAAATTGGGCCAATTTGGGAGAAAATGTTTCATTTGGCGCACCCAATTTCCAGAGAGAGTAAACACTGCATGTAACCCATTTTATAGTAAAAGAATAGATATTGTTCAATTAGAGCTATATAACCTCATGTGAGATGTATGATGTCATTGATGAGCTTCATTACTCACTCCCCTGTATGGATCATGCAAGTGTTTCATAATAGGCCTATGTACATGTAGTACATGTAGTTATTACAACCTCAACAAGTACAGGTCAAGTTCATCAGCTTGGTGTAAAAGTGCAGTTCATTTATCAACCTAAATTAGGAAACTTATTTACTAGTTTTTCAACAATAGTCAATTTGGTCATATTGGAACACTATTACTATACTAAAAGTAATATCCTTGGTCGCAAAAGTATTCAACAATGGTCAGTGACTGTAACTTTGTTTAGTAAAGGAAACTGTAGCAATGATTAGATAACAGGTTATAACGTTTGATTTATTTTGGTTGGAAGCTTATTAAGTACCTTGCTGTTTCCTGTATGGCGATCATAAAACCGTTGGTCAACAGAAAAGGCTCAACTTAGGCCACTGTGCATGCAACTTCAATAAGAATGTGCACTTTCGTTAGCTACCATAATTAACTGCATCTGTTATTTGTCTGTTAGTTCGTGCAGATATTTACATGTGGTTTTTGTTTCCTCTGATTGAGACCAATTTTATTTTCAAGAGATCAAACACGACTTCATTGAAAGCTTCAATTTTGTGGTAAAACTACAAATATTTGGCATTTATAATCACTGCCATGTGTTTTGATCTTTTGGAAACATTTTTTACACAAAAGTGTTAATTTCTTTGGACAAACAAGCATATTTTTAATTAAACAGTAAATGAGCTTCGGTTTGAAAAATTGCAACCGCACACCTGTAGAATGTCAAGAATTGACAGCAAGGAAACAGACACTTAGATTATTTATATGTTATGTAAATTAACGTAATAAGTAGACTGCAATTTGTGTCATACTCCCCATATTGTGCTGCATTCCAGCAAGTTTGAATCTCCTTTTGCCCCAAATTACAATGATAATTTTTATTTGCACAGTATACAAGGTAGTACATGGTTAAATGAGTGTTTTAAAAAGTGGTGTACCCCACGTAGATAAAACATTTGATGCATGTATTGAGCAACATTGAGTTTGCTAATATATTTCAGATTCTCTTGAGCCTGTCATGTTTCTAGCAATGCCATTTGGCTATTGCAGTTGAAATCTATACACCCCCTGTGGAAACCATGACCGTAATCTTCCACACAGGGAATGTGAATCTCAAATGGAGTTATCTATAAATGGGGTGACTCCATTTGAAATCTACACCGCTGTATGGGACATTAAGATCATGTCTTCCATAGGGGGTGTATGGATTTCAACTTAAATAGCCAATTTTCAACATGCTCGTTGTTTTACTCAAACACTTATCCAGGTAGAGAGCTAGCAGGAGGCTGCTAACAGTACCACAAATAAGAAACTTAGACAAATTCCTGGCAAATAATAAAGTGACACATGGCTGACAGATATTTGAGCTAAAAAGAAGAAGAATCAAAGCACTTAAATGGTGGTGCACTTTAAAAGATCTCAAGTGATGGAATAAATGGCTGTAAACATTTCATGGATACGGATTGGATAGCAGCAACATTTTCAAGGTGGTTTTTATTTTCACAGTGTTTACATTTTTGTAGAGAGGGAAAATAAAACTTTCTGGTTCCCGTACATTTGTTATTACTCAATATGTAGTCAGGTGGATTGTTGAAATATAGACATTACAGTAGGTGTTTATTTTGTTTATTAAATCTTAAATAAGCAATTAATTTAGATCGTAAAGATTTGTTGTAAAGCAGAAGCCAAGAGCATTACTGCACATTTTGTCCATCAGTGTAGTTGATGTGCAGGGAGATTATTGGCAAATCGTGTTTTCTACAAAGGGTTTGTGCAGAAATAAAGTAGGTTGTGCTAGGATTGAATTTATGTGGCAATGTTATTAATCATGACGTACCAAATGTCTCCTAGCTCATTATTAAGTAAACGATACCAGTCCATTTCAAGGGCCGCCTCCTTAACAAAATCACCATCTAAATTACGGTGTTATTTTCAACTTGTGGATTTTATGCGCGCATTGTTCCAGATCTATATCTTAAAAGAGAAACGATGCGAAGGTGAGAAGTTTTTTTGATTGAAATATATTGGAAGGAGAGTGAATTTGGGAGTTCAGTGACATTTTTTGCATCATTTTAGTCATTTACCTAATGTGCACTGAGTGCTTGGATGTAATCATGTGTGTGAGATGATATTTTCATCTAATGACAGACAACCTTATTGTACATCGTTCATGGTTTAGCTGTAATGTATAAAACTATGGACCACAATGGCCTCATCCCAATGGCATAGTCCAATAACCTCAATTAAACCATCATAGCGCAAAATTTGACCTAAGTTGCAGGGTATGAGTTTTTGTACCCAAATTTTCTAAGGTCATTCAATGAAAGTACAAATGTATTAGGGTTAAAGAACTGTGCACTAATAGATGAGAATGTTTTGGATCTTAGTGTAACTACAGGTTGCTTACGATACGTTATAATCATGATAATAGCAATGTTAAGCCGAGACTGCCAAATGACAATGTTGAAAATAATAAAGTGATTTGTTGTCAGAACTTTGGACGGGAAGTATTCCTGCATAACAACAGATGAAAAGTCACTAAGTAAAAAGTGGTGATAGAGAAAATGTGAAAAGTAATCCGGTAATACCACCAACACCGCCTCAAATTTTGACAAAATCTAGGCTATAGTAAAGTGCCAGTTAATGCATTTCCATGTTGTGTTGTGAATGGAGTTTGACATTTCCAATACACTATACAGTAAATAACATCAACAACTTTTCAAAGGCTCAGGTGGCTCGGATTTGAAATTCATCCAAACATTTTGATAATAATTTTGGAAATAACAATGTGACCTAGGAAGTTGCATTGAAGTTTTGTTGAGGATTTGGTTACAGAACATTTCCTTTTTACCATACTTTCATGTATGCTTTGTTATGTTGCGTGCTTGTGAATGGATTTGCCTGGCTGATGTGGTAACATTCAGTTCAGATTTGTTTTATTGTTACATATTAAAGCAAGTACTGACCTAAAATAAATACAATAGTTTGGTTTGAATGTGTGCATACAATGTACATGGATATTTGTGTTTTTGTGAACATTGGTGTGTGACTGTTTTGCATTGGACCTCTGCGAAAGAGCACCGTCTATGTTTTTGTGGAGGCCTGTCACAATTGCATTCCAAAATGCATAGAGATATGCCTGCTATCAATATTATTCATTAAAAATAACTACCTCGGCTGGTAGGTAAATTCGTACTGTACTACTGTGTGTCATACACACCCCTATACAAAAAAACATTGATTCAGAATCAGATGTCCTACAAATGTAGGTTGTCCAATGTCTTCGGTTGCCGACAGGTGTGGGGGGTATGAGGTGGGGGTGTGTGGGTAAACACCAGCAAACAATGACATGTTTACATCAGATATCTGTGTGTAACAACGAATGCACCAGGAATTATAAAACTGCAATATATAAGGTGGGGGTGTGTATGTCTATCTACATTTACCTGTGGTAAATTACACCTATGTTTTGCTGTGAGTTAGGCGTGTGTTTTACAGGATTCTATGGATATATTCAATCTTTACAAATGTATGTTATTTTTACCCAATCCATGTTATTTTTACCCAATCCAGTTCAGTACTCAAGCCATGAGAAAACAAATGTGTTTATGTAGGCCTACATTAAACTTAGCATGTATGCATGGACACATCTAGGATGTGGGTTGATTCTTCACATTTTGCATTTGATATGCAAACTATCTTTGCATAAATCTATGAAGTGTTGGTATAAATCCCATCAATATATGACATAATGCGATATCAATTTCATTTATTGATTGAACCAAGTATCATATTTCTCATAAAGAAGCTTTTCCCAAACATTTCAAGTGACTATTTATAGCATTGATTCAGGCAAGTTGTCACTGTTCAAGATGGATTGGTTGAGATTGATGATGAGGCTGGTCAGTTATGACACACTTGTCTGCCCGTCTACAATGCACTCTTACCCACTCACTAAAGCTGATAAGCTTTAATAAAATCATCTTAGGATGAATTTTAATGGTTTACTCATCATATTGGAATGCACATACAAATTAGCCAATGATCCATATCAATATGATGCTAAGAACAGTAACACCATCGATTTAATAACAAACGAAGCGTCAGAGTCAGAAGTGACCAAACTAAACTCCAGCTTGTCGGCCGCCACGCCTGGAGGTCTTTGGGATGCCCTCTTGCCATTGACCACCACTGTATTTTGAAGTGGTGCAGAAAACCAGTTTATGAACAATACCCCATGGCTAAGCTTTCAATTATTCCCTGGATTTTCTGTGGAATGCACAATGTATTTCCCATAGATTTGTACTATTATTGTCATATAACAAGGTCACTTTCGTAGCGAAGATAGTCATCGCTGTTTCTATGGCTATTTCGGGTTTCCTATTCATGGTCGTAAGGTCAAGCCCTTAAGGTCAATTATTATTGCTTAATTTACCCTAATCATGGGATTTTGTTTGAGATAAAAAGGTGGTAAAATTAAGGTTGGATTAATCATGTTAATGGTCAAGTGGAGTGGAATGAATTTGAAGTTGTATTACCATGTTGCCTCAGAGGGATATGTTGGTGTGGATGGCATTATAGTGTCATATCAGATTTCTGTATTTTTGCCAATAACTAATAAGGCAGGAAGGTAGTTATGTATGCATAGTCGCCTTTAGGAGGACGACATGGTCAGCTTGTTGTGTTTTGTCAACTGTGGAATAAATTGAAGTCACAAGAGCATATTAAATTATGCCGGTGTACATAATTAAACAAGTGGTAGTTTAAAATATTCTGAAACAGATTTATAGGGTTGTGAACTGAAACTCATTATAGATGATATGACAGCTGATATTAAAGGAATGACCTGATTTCTGTCAAAATCAAAAACTATTCAGACAAATATTCCTGAAAAAAATTAATTCTTAAAAGTTTATCATCACAATAATTCAAAAATGTCTTTTGAGAAAATAATGTGACTGCATGAGTCTTAGATGGATCTTTTTCCATATTTTCAAATAAATTAGCATAGAAAATGCTGTATGCCTGTAGGCTGTGCAAACATACAGGCAAGATGTTAACCTAAAGTTCTATAAATTATAATGCAGCGGATGGTAGTAAAAAAAATCTTATTAAAGTGAAGTAAGCTTAATATATTGGTTCATTAGCTGTTCATGATATTTGCCAATGCAATTTAAGACAATCCACCTTTAGAAAATCTTCAAAAACATTTTTGAAATTATGTGATGAAAGTTGTAATATGAGCTATTTGCTAAGCTTAAATCAGTAGAAATCTGTGTTGTTAAAGGTTTATATAGCCTCAAATTTTCCAATCAAGACCTATTACCTGTTGATGAAGTATCACATGGTGAAACTTGATTCATCTCATCCTTATGACTCCATGGTTGTGTACAAGATTGCCACAAAGCCACTTAAACCATACAATTGGGCTACTTTTAAAAAGACCTGATGCCGGGTCCTGATGTGCTTCAGCAACAGTTGACACACCTTGCTGCAAATTGGATTTCAAGTTCAATTTGTGAGCTACATACAGAAAGTGGGTGATTTGCATAGATTTTAGACTCTACCAAATGCAGAGTTTAGGCCTACAAGTGTTTGCATGCCTGTTTTAATAATTGGTATTTACATAAAGACATTCAATCAAGGGTCTTGCATCCACAAAAATGTGCAATTCCTTTGCCAGATTCAGTAAAAAACACCTTAATGTTAGGATTTGGGTGCTTTTTCCTCTTGACTGGAAAATTGTGTACATGAATAGCGCTTGCCGCAGGCTTGACAAGGTGCCGCTGAATCTGGATATTCTGGCAACCATGCCTGTAATAATGGATCTATGAATACGATCTAGAGCAGAGAAACATACCCGCGATCTGATTAACGCTACTGATTGCAAATCTATGCTGTCAAAATTAAATCTCAATTGGATCGGGTTACAAATTATGCACATTTATGCATGCTAGGTTTCTTTTAGTTAACCAATTTGAGACATGATAACAAGTGTTTTGTTACCATACAACATAGCTCACTAGCAGTATTATGTTGTTTAAGTCAATGCTTGTTTTTCACAGCAGTCATTGACTCATAATTTTTATAAATTTTCAACATTTTTCTCAAAATTAATATCGTGGGATATGATAACGGCATAATTAACTGAAATATTTTACATTTTCTATTTTTGTTCTCTGGTATGTTTAGTCTTACTCAGGTTGTCAGATTTTGTAGGAAATTGCACAAAAATATTTCAAACTATTTTGGTTTTTATTAAAATTGGCTGTAGCCACCTTAAATACAGAGTCCAAGTTGATGACACTTTGCCTTGTAATTAGATGATCCTATACCAATTGGATCTGTCTGCGCCTCATTAGCGATTAGAAGAAGGAATTTACAGAGCAGAAATTAACTGTAGCAAATAACCAATATGCATGACTTCATTGACTGACTGCGAGATGGATGCAAAGATTAGACTTGAGTCCAGACTAGCATCTGGATGGAAAGATTAGACTTGAGTCCAGACTAGCATCTGTACTTAATACAAGGCCAAAGTCATTGTAACAGTACAGACAATAATTATACACCGGATTCTCAAGAATGGGAAATTTCATAAATGTGATATTTGAGTATGTATTTCATAACCTGTTCCTGGCTAGTATTTCAACAATTTCAGCCATTTGATTTTTTTTTGTAAATATTAATAAGAAATAGTCTCATCTTCCACCACCTGATTGCTTGTGTTCTGAGATGATATTACAAAAGTTCCCTGTACTTTAGGTTCATTCACACATATCAGTCATTGGGACTTGTGTGTATCATTATTGCTGATACCTAATAATGCCGTTTCATCAATGGCCTTCTTGTTTTAATTGCCTTACACAG